>NC_142813.1:18286179-18549471 GCF_049724085.1 Artemia sp. Qi Xiang Cuo | reverse complement strand
CCAATTCGTTTAAAGTACACACACATATCTATGCTCAGGCTTGTGTAAGTACATGTGTAATTCGCGCGAATTGATGCCTTACTACTTCTTTCTCATATTTTTTTTTTTACAAATTGTTAATGAACATTATGGGAATCAGTGGAGAATACAATTTGACTATATCAGACATTTCATATTCACCTTCTAAGGGTGACAATATTTCAAGGGTAGTAAGAATTTTAGAATTATTATTTTTTACATAGTTGTAATAGCTGGAGGCACTTTATGTGTCTGGAGTTTGCGCATCAATCGATTGAAAACTTAAAACTAAACAGCAAACACTTTAATCATTCTCTGGCCGTCAACCATTTCTGGCAAAATTCTTATCAAAATTTCACATTTTTAAATGACATCTCCGTGACAACTGGAGATTTAAAAACTAAAGAACGATGTTGCCCCTATGTATAAAAAATCACGTGACAGCTTGACCTGCGTATGTAAAAAAATAAGAATGGCATGGCCTCTATGTGTTAAAAAATCATCTTTTAACGATCATGCACTTTACTTTAAAGAGCGGCTTCGATAAAAGCGATGACAACGTGGTTGATTCTTTACTAGATTAATTAAAAAACTTTTTTCCACAAAATAAGTTTTTTTTAAAAAAGTAAAAAATTCCATTAAACCAAAAATGAACAAAAATAAAATCAAATAATCTATCAAGAATACAACTACCAAAGATCAGTATCAATAAATAAATGAAACCCAAATCAAACAGTAGTTAAAATTAATAACAGAGTCAAACTCAAAACGATCAGAAACTAATATGGGTAGGGTTCAAAATCCCTCTGCTTTCTAAAAGCCAGAATATATTTTGTACTTTACTGGAAAAAAATTAATGAATTCACTGAAAAATTCGAATTTTCAGTTTAATATTTATATGCTGATATTTATTCCTTAAAATCGTAATTAATTTTTGATATTTTAAAGTTATAAAAATGAAAACATTTAAAAGAATGTTTTTCAGTAAAGTACAAATTATATTCTGGCTTTTAGAAAGCATATGGGTTTAGAACGCTGCTCATGTTAATATCTGCTCGTTTTGAGATTGACTTTGTTATTTATTTTAATTTCTGTTTGTTTTTGGGTTTTATTTATTAGTTGATACTGATTTGCGGTAGTTGTATGCTTGGTAGATTATTTGATTTGATTTTTGTTCATTTTTGGTTTAATGGAGTTCTTCACTTTTTTTTGGAAAAACTTATTTTGTGGAAAAAGTTTTTTTTTTTTAATTGATTTATGTTCGTTTTATATTGACATTGTTTTTTAGGAAAAAAGACTGAGCCACTTTTAAAGTTAAACAACCACCCCTTCCATAAAATCTTTAAATACCCCCTGGGCATAACTTACAACTCTTGCCCCCTAATCTCAGAAGTTTGTTTCAACCCCAAAAGCCTTGTTATATGATATTTAAACTATTTTGAATAGAATGGCTATCTAAAAATTTCTATTAGATGCATTTTGCAACAATACGACGTGTGTATGGGGGGGTATAGCTGCCCCCCCGATCACTTTAACTATTAAAAAGAGCACTAGAGCGTCTAATTACCAATCCAATGAGCCCCCTTCGAAGTTTTTAAGACCATGCCTTCTATAAAAACCTTATATGCCCCCCCTTCCCGAGCATAACTTACAACCCTTGCGCTGAGGGCTGAGGGGATTTGTTATACTCAAAGACATAATTTCCAGACCTTTCAAATACGTTGATCAAAATTACAACCTCAAAATTTTGATTGGAAGTGTTAGGGGAAATGATCGGTGGGGGGGGCGATTATTTGCCCTTTGATCCGTTTTGACTATTTAGAAAGGCACTCGTCTTCTCAATTTCCAATCGAACGAGACCATTTTGAAGCTTCTACGACAAAACAATCAATAAGAACGTTATACGCCCCCAGCGTATTACTTACGACCTTAACCCTGAGGGCTTTCGGGGGGGGGGCGTCATACTCAAAGACATGATTTCCAAACCCTTCAACTACGGTCAACAAAATAGCTATATCAAAATGTTGATTGGAAGTGTTTGGGGAAATGATGGGCGGGGGGGGGCATTCACCCTCCGATCGCTTTTGACTACAACAAGGGCACTAGACCTCTAAATTCCCAATTGAATGAGCCCTTTTTTGAAGTTTCTATGACAACACTTTCTATAAACACCTTAAATGCCCCCAGGGCATGACTTACAACCTTTGCCCTGGGGGCTGTGGGAGGTTTGTCATTCTCAAAGACATAATTTCCGGACCTTTCAACTACGTTAAACAAAATGGCTATCTCAAAATTTCGATTGAATGTGTTCGGGGAAATAGTGGGCGTGAGAGAGGGGTTAGTTGCCCTCCAATCATTGTCGACTATTAGAAACGGTACTAGCCCTTTCAATTTCCAATCGAATGAGCCCTTTTTTTAAGTTTCTACGAAAACACTTTCTATCAAAACCTTATATGCCCTACGGGCATAACTTACAACTTTTGCCCTGAAGGTTGCGGGGGGGATGTCATTCTCAAAGACCTAATTTCCAGAACTTTTAACTACGTTGAAAAAAATTGCTATCTCAAAATTTTGATTGGATGTGTTTGGGAAAATGGTGGACGTGAGAGAGGGGCTATTTGCCCTCCAATCACTCGACTTTTAAGAGGGCACTAGCCTTTCAATTTCCAATTGAATGAGCCCTTTTTGTAGTTTCTACGACAACGCTATCTATAAAAACCTTATATGCCCCCATAGCATAACTTACAGCCCTTGCCCTGAGGGGTTTGGGGAGTTTATAATCTTCAAAGACATAATTTCCAGAACTTTCAACTACGTTGAACAAAATGGCTATCTCAAAATCTCGATTGGATGTGTTTGGGGAAATGGTGAGTATTGGATGGGGGGGAGGGGAATTTGAGGTTTTTTGACGACTGTATTGGGAAAATCTCTAATTTTATTAGAGAAACCTGGCGCTACTCCGAAGGCCAGCTTAACTTCTACGCTCCACGGATTTCTGCTTGTCCCTGACAAGTGTACTTTCCGAGTGGTACACAAGTGCCGCATTATCTGGCCCCAGGCACCATAAAGATTAAACCTCCCCAATTCCCTCACTCCCCCAAGGAAAGATCTCTTGCTTAGTATAGGAATCTCTTCCTACATCTAGATAATCTAATCTCAGCTTCTCTTTAGGCTTCCAGACTCCACCTAGGCTAATCAAAAAGTCAAAGATTATAAAGAAAAGACTTCTTACTGTATTCACTTTCAACTCAGTACAAAAACTGATTAAGAACTAGAAATTAAAACTCTTATAATTATTAGATACACTTTGAGATCCGCCTTTGCGCACCATGCTCTGGATCTCCTTTTGAATGGCCGATTCAAATCAAATTCCCAGTATCCTTCGAAGCTTTTAGGGCTGTAAATTTAAGCTGTATGAGTCATTGCTCACCTGGCTTTTTCAGACATTAGCTAATTAGTGGATTCCTTCAGACGCCTCGTAATAAAAGCCTATCCCGGGGTTTAGATATTACAATTGAAGATAAATGAAGTCAAAATTACAAAAGGGGGCAAAGGTCCCAACATCTCCCTCCTAAGAAAAATGACCGCCGCCACGCCATAGGTCAGAGCATAAAAAAACAAAACATAACACCAACTTCAAAATCACCAAACTTATTTCTATTCTTTCTTCTTTTGTACCTCTCCACGCAGCTACCCGTCGGCTTGTGGATTCATGACTATACCATCCGCTTGGCTTAGTTCCATTGCCGTTCTGCATCTCGGTCCAACCAATCAAAGCTATTGTCTGTACGGCTCTCTTCATCAAGCTTGTGATTTCGAAGAAGGAAGTTTTCACGCGATTTGTGGAACTTAATCGAGCTAAGCATAATTAAATCTAAAAACTTTCTCGCTCTCACGAAATTTACGCTTAAACGAAGCGTAGGATTAAATTCTGGCGCACTCGGTGATGCCAGCCATCATGAAAAATTTGCTGAACTAGCCTCTTAATTTCCATCCGTGGAAACAACACCAAATCTCTATTAAAACGCGAATTGCCCCTCGGTAAAATTTAAAATCATGTATGGCCGAAAATTGAAAGGCCAGTGAAAACGATGGGGGTTCAGGGAAATGAGGTAATATTTTGAGCGAACCATGAATCGCTTTTTTCTTGGTCCCATACCATAATATAATCGAATGAGTAATGCTCGTCGATGCCAGCTGAAGATGAAATTAAAGACGGGAAAGGCAAAGCCTCAGAAAGGGATTACAACTTGCCTACGGGTCGTGCTTTGAGGGAAATTGTAGTCCTTCACCTCTTCCTGCAAGGTATCTTCCCCAAGGGATTTCTCCCCCCTCATAAAAGATCAAAATCTCTTTTGAGTTAATCAAACCAGTCTCAGATTCCTTCCCAAATTTCTTAAATCCAACCCGAAATTCAGTACCTCCCAATCTTTCTGTAACCTGTTGTAGACCAGTCGATGCTATTTAATGATTTTCTGTAATTTCTCTTAATAGGTCATGGGCCTTCTCCTGCCGCCTAAGCCTTTTCGTCTTACTGTAGTTTTGTAATTTTCCCACTGGGTCTTAGACCTCTTTGCCCTCCCCTAAGCTCTTTTTTCTTCTCGTAATTTTGTAATTTTCCCAAATTTTTTTTTTCCGTTGCTGCAGATTGAATCTCTAAATTGTGTCTCTTTTTTTGAATTTATTTGTTCTATTTACTCTTTTCAACTTTTTCAATCGCGCAAAATAAATCATCATTAATTTTTAATTGTACTCCAGGATCCACCATCTTTGACTGCATTTCTTCATTGTATTTCCGTTTAATTTTTCTTTCCTCCCTTTTAGTTTTCTTTACTTTTGTCATAGAATCAGGAATTAATTCGTCGCTAACTGAAAATTGAATTCTGAAATTGTAGTTTCGCTCTGCATCTTTTTCTCTCTTTTCGTTTTCTTTACTTTTACCGCAGAAATGAATAATTCGTCATTAAATGGGGATTGAATTCCGACATTTGGTTTTTCATATTGTACTAAATGTTCTAAAACTTTACGAGGAAAAGCGCGTACAATAAATATTTTCTCATTTTTCTCTGGCACAGTGAGTATTTCACCTTGATATGTACTTGTCGGTATTTCACATTCGGTATATGTGTTTTGGAGTTCTCTGTTTTCTAAAAAAAAAGAATTGGAAATCATTTTTGCGTGTCGTATTTCAATATTATGAGGTCTCTTTACTTCCGCATCCCATATTTGCTGATTATCAACATTTCGAACTCGAGTATCAAACATTTTGTTTTTTAGACAAGGTGGCTTAGCCTCCCATTTTGTTTTATGGGTTGGTCCACTTTCCCGCCTTTTCAACGAAGTTGCATATTTTTCCGTCTTTAATGTTTGATAAAAGTCTGATAATCCCTCACTCATTGACATTTCCTTACGGGATTCGCAATCCTTAGTAAGGGTTTCCATACGAGCCTGATAAGATATTTAATTGGTTTGTCTATCTTTTTCCATTTTTTTCCATACGATCCTGATGAACTTTTTCATGGGCTTGACTATCTTTTTCATTTTTTTTCCATATGAGCCTGATGAAGTATTGTTCGGGCTTGACTATCTTTTTCGATTTGATCTATATAATCTTATATGTTTTTCATATTCTCTGGGTACTTTCTCTTAAAGGTCTCCATATTAGCCTTTCTTTCTTTTTCTTTACTTTTTCTACGCGCCTCTCTTGCCCTTCTATGACTACTTTGATTTCTTCTTTCATTATTTCTTCTTAGATCATTTTTTGAATCTGTTCGTTCTCTATCCGTATTTTCTCTTACCCACAACTCCCCTTCATTTTACACAGCCTCTGATGGGTGAGTTCGTCTTGTTTTTTCATATATTATATCTTCCTTGTTTATTTCGTACCCCTTTATTTTACCGAGTGTACTCCTTCCCGATTTTATTATCTCTTAATTGATTAGATAATCGTGGCAAACTCAATGATTGCCACACTCAAAAATTATGGCACTCAATTACTATTGCAAATTATCTGCTCCGCGTAATGATATTCAACAATTTTTCAAATAACCGGAATATCTACACTTCATTACAGAATAAAAACTTTTTTCATAGCAAGCAAATTTTACCCGAGTGAAATGTATCTCCGAAAAGCGAAATAATAGGGGTTGGACGAGAAAGTAAAGTGAACAAATGCACGAATATTCCACTAGTGGATTAGCTGGACTAAAACTCAAACAGGGGAACTACCCTGCAAAAAAAAAAAAAAAAACACGTATCCACCCTGAATACTGGTACTTTAAATGTACTCTCCTCTTAGGTCGATTACTCAATAGGACAGGTGCCTCTCGCCTTCTTTATGAAATCTGCACACAAAACTGACAATTTTTCCTAATTTGCCGTCTTTAATATTCTTATAACCTTCGCCACTGAAGATTATATCCAAGCCCGCTAATTCACTCAAATAATAACCCGAATTTCACTTTCTCTTATCCGTTCTTAAACTCTGCAATAATTTCTAATATGGAGAAACTCCCCCACTGTAAACTCAAAACTTAATTAATTTCACGTTATTTCTTTTTATTCTCAAAATCTCACAACTGTCTCACTATTCCCGCGAAAAACGGTCGATTTTTGTAATTTTCTCTAATTTCTATATTTAATTAGGCTAGGCCCAAGCCCCCTTTGATCAAAGATAACCTTTCTCATACGCTGCGTCGTTCCTAGGTAGGAGCCTGGCTCATTAAATTTTTAATTCGCAATCTTTCAAATATGTCTTTCCATGCAAACAATTTTAATAGCCTACTGCTTCTAGGCTACATTCAGCCGCATCTTCGGAAACGCTCGTTCTTTCGCTACCAGTGCTGCTGATAGCTCTTTTAATCGCTGCCACCAGTATTGGAGGGGGGGGGAGAGGATTTTGAGGTTTCTGACGATTCCCTCTTATATTGGGGAAATCTCTAATTCTATTAGAGAAACCTGGCGGTACTTCGGCTACACCCCACGGACCTCTGTTTGAATGACTGAATCAAATCAAATTTTCAGTATCCTTTGAAACTTTTTGGGCTCTAAATTTAAGCTGTATGAGTCATCAAACACCTGTCTTTTTCAGATATTAGCTAATTAGTGGATTCCTTCCAGACGTCTCGTAATTATTAATAATAGATTTCTTACGCGACCGACTACAGAGTGTATATGGTCTCTACCCGGGTGATACTGATTCGGAATGGTCTGAGCTTACGTGTGGTGCCCCACAAGGCACTAAACTCGCTGCCTTGTTGTTCTTGTCAGTGATCAACTTTGTCCTTGCAGATTTTGACGAACGGTTCAAATTCGTAGATGACCTTTCCACCCTCTTAAAATACCTCATTGAAAAGTCTCATACCGTTCCCCAGTTCAGTGAATCATTTATCGACAACTTTGGAGACCAGTGTTCTGAAAACAGCCTCCGAATCAACGAAATGAAAACCAAAATTCTTCGATTTAACCCTCTCAACAGGAATTTTCAGTGCCCCCCTCGACCAGGCCAAAGTGTATCGTTAGCAGTTAGTCTCGGTGTTATGTTCAACGTTGACTGTTCGTTTAGCTTCCACGTCCAAAGGGTAGTAGAAAAGGCGAACTGTGCCATGCGTACCCTTTTACTGATGTGAAGATTTGGTTTTTCAGTGCCGCAATTGAAAACAGCCTACCTGACATATATTCGCCCGATATTAGAGTATGCGTGCCCTGTATGGGGTCCACAGGTTCAAAACACTGCCTATATGAGCAAAGTACTCGAATCAGTCCAGAAAAGAGCGGTGAAGGCCCTACTGTCTGATCAGTACACCGATTACGAATCAGCACTGTCTCAACTAAATTTGCCGTCACTCCACGACCGCCGTTTTCAACTTATCTGTAAATTTGGCCAGTTTCTTCTGACAAGTGATAAACACAGAAATATATTACCCTCAATTCTCACAAAAAAAGTAACTACAAGATCAAAAGCAACAAAGCTAGCCCAGCCCAAGTGTCGCACTAATCGCTTCAGCAATTCGTTTGTGCCTTTTTATGTTTCTGTCTACAATAAGTGACATGTGTATTAATTTTTTGGTGTCTTTGTTTACTTTGTAAATAATAGCGCGATTTAGTCGGGATTTAAACCCTGACTACGAAAGCTTTTATGTTAATAAATGAATCTGAATCTGATAAGAGCTTATCCCGGGGTTTAGATATTGCAATTGAAGATAAATGAAGTCAAATTTATAAAAAGGCCATTTTTCTGATACAAAAGGTCCCAACAGTGGGCGTGAGAGGGGGGTTAGTTGCCCTCCAATCACTTTCGACCATTAAAAAGGGCACTGGCCTTTTCAATTTCCACTCGAATGAGCCCTTTTTGAAGTTTATACGACAACACTTACTGTAAAAACCTTATTTCCCCCAGGGCATAAGCTATAACCCTTGCCCTGAGGGTTGTGGGGGTTGTCATCCTCAAAGACCTAATTTCCATGAATAGTTGATTGAGAACAAGGTTTTATGAAAAATATTTGTGTATTATTAATATATTTCCACGGTGAAAGGGGTGCCCTATGGCAGAAGGGCACCCTGCAAAACCGGGAATGGTATTTTTTTTGTGATTTTGAATTTTTTGTAGTATACCTTGTCTTCGTCAATTATGTTTGACTACCCAAATCCAAAAATAAAAGATATTTTTAAATTAGTAGGCTATAGGTGACCTTAAAGTTTGAAATTAAGTGAAAAAGATTATTATGTCACCGAGAGGAGAGGAGGTGGGGTTTAAAAAAGGACCTAATTTCCAGAACTTTAAACTACGTTGAACAAAATGGCTATCTAAAAATTTTGATTGGATGTGATTGGAGAAATGGTGGGCGTGAGATGGGGATAAGTTGCCCTCCAATCACTTTCGACTATTAAAAAGGGCATTAGCCCTTTACATTTCCAATCGAATGAGCCCTATTTGAAGTTTCTACGACGAAACTTTCTATAAAAACCTTGTATGGCCCCAGGGCATAACTTACACCCCTTGCCCTGTGGGCTGTGGGGGGGGGGGGGGTTGTCATCCTCAAAGACCTAATTTCCAGAACTTTCAACTACGTTGAAAAAATGGCTATCTCAAATTTTTGATTGGATGTATTTGGGGAGATGGTGGGCGTGAGAGGGGGGATAGTTACCCTCCGATCACTATCGGCTATAAAAAAGGGCATTAGCTCTTTCACTTTCGACTCAAATGGGCCCTTTTAGAAGTTTCTACGACAAAACTTTCTATAAAAACCTTATATGCCCTCAGGGCATAACTTATAGCCCTTGCCCTGAGGGTTGTGCGGGGGGGGGTGGAGTTGCCGCTCTCAAAGGCTTAATTTCCAGAACTTTAAACTACTTTGAACAAAATGGCTATCTCAAAATTTTGATTGGATGTGTTTGGGGTAAAAGGCGGGCGTGAGAGTTGTCCTCCAAACACTTTCAACTATTAAAAAGGGCAATAGCCCTATCAATTTCCAACCGAATGAGCCCTTTTTGAAGTTTTTTACAAAAATGATTTCTATAATAACCTTATATGCCCCCAGGGCATAACTTACAACCCTTGCTCTGAGGAGTGTGGGGGGAGGGTGTCATCCTCAAAGACATAATTTCCATAACGTTCAATCACGTTGAAAGAAAATGGCTATCTCAAAATTTTTATTAGATGCGTTTGGGGTAATGGAGAGCGTGAGAGGGGGGTTAGTGGCCCTCCAATCAATTTTTAATATTAATAAGGGTACTAGCCCTTTCAATTTCCCATCAAATGATCTCTTTTTGAAGTTTCTACGGTAACCCTTTCTGTAAAAACTTTATTTGCCCCCAGGGCATAACTTACAACCCTTACCCTGAGGGCTGTGGGGGCAGTGGTGGATCCAAGGGAGGTGCGAGGGGGCGCGTAATCTAAAGTAGTGTAATTTACTTAAACAACGCAAGTTTGCGTTAATTAAACTTGCTCCTAACAAAAGTTTATCTCATCAATCTATTTTGCGCCCCCCCCCAAAAAAAATCATGAGTCCGCCCTTGGTGGGAGGGGGTTGTCACCCTCAAAGACCTAATTTCCAAAACTTTAAACTAAGTTGAACAAAATGACTATCTTTAAATTTGATTGGATGTGCTTGAGGAAATGGTGGGCAGGAGAGAGGGGTTAGTTGCTCTCCAATTACTTTCGACTATTAAAAAGGGCACTAGCCCTTTTAATTTCAAATCAAATGAGTCCTTTTTGAATTTTTTACGACAACTCTTTCTATAAAAACCTTATATTCCCCCAGGGCATAACTTACAACCCTTGCCCTGAGGGCTCTGAGGGGGTTATCATCCTCAAATCACTTTCAACTATTAAAAAGGGCACTAGCCTTTTGAATTTCCAATCGAATGAGCCCTTTTTGAAGTTTCTACAACTGTGCTTTCTATAAAAACCTTATATTCCCCGAGGGCATAAGTTACAACCCTTGTCCCGAGGCATTACAGAGGCGAAAATGAAGAAAATCATGGACACTCTTTTGCCGTATGCTCCAATTGAAAAGAGACATTTCTGGGATTCCAAAGAGGTTAGTGTTGGGGAGCGTCCGGGATTTGGCAGAAGAAGAAAGTTATGACGATGAACTGGACTCAACGATGTACCAGTGAAAGTTTGGCTTACCAGTTATTTTTTGTACTTTATCAGCTACTTTACTTGAAGTAAATTTTACATTATAATCTTCATTTTCCAAATCAACTAGTTCTTAACTTCCATGTTAAAATAATAAAACATTCACGGTTTTGCCATGGCTTCCCAAGGCAAAACCGGGAATGTTACGTTTACTCCGCTACATTTATTGTTTTGCCCCGTCTTTCTGTGAAATTCCTCGACAAAACCTAGGATGTGATTCTGTTTTTTCTCAATAACTCAGTGTAAGAGTAAATTTTCAGAGTGAGATTAATATAGAAAAATCAGGCTTAGAATTTTTTTTTCCTACAAATCAACTCAGAAAAAATACGGAGCGATTCTTAGTTTTTGAAACTTCTAAATCGCTTTTGAAAAATGTCAAAAAGCCACTTTCATGGTTGTCTTTGGACAGCCGCCCTAGGGGAAAACAAACAAAAAAACAAATAAACATGCATCCGTGATCTTTTTTCTGGCAAAAATTCCACATTTTTGCAGGTATGAGCTTGAAATCTACAGTAGGATTTTTTGATACGCCGAATCTGAAGGTATGATTTTCATTAAAAATCTATGACTTTGAGGGGGTCTTTTCCCCATTTTTAGAAAATCACATAAAGTTTCTTAGGGGGGGGGGTTGTCATCCTCAAAGACCTAATTTTCAGAACTTTCAACTACGTTGAACAAAATCGCTATCTCAAAATTTTGATTGGATGTGTTTGGGGAGAAGGTGGGCGTGAGAGGGGGGTTAGTTGCCCTCTAATCACTTTCGACTATTGCGCTTTAGCGCAATAGTCGAGCGCTTTCAATAGTCGAGCGGCTCTAGCGCTTTCAATTTCCAATTGAATGAGCCCCTTTTGAATTTTCTACGACAACTCTTTCTATATAAACCTCATATGCCCCCACGGTATAACTTACAAGCCTTGCCCTGAGGGCTGTGGGGGGTTGTCATTCTCAAAGACCTAATTTCCAGAAGTTTCAACTACGTTGAACAAAATGACTATCTAAAAATTTTGATTGTGTGTGTTTGGGGAAATGGTGGGCATGAGATTGGGGTTAGTTACCCTCCAATTGCTTTCGACTATTAAAAAGGGCACTAGCCATTTCAATTTCCAATCGAATACGCCCTTTTTGAAGTTTCTATGACAACGTTTTCTATAAAAACCTTATATGTCCCCAAGGCATAACTTGCAACCCTTGCCTTGAGGGCTATGGGGGGGGGGGGTTGTCATCCTTAAAGACCTAATTTCCAGAACTTTCAACTACGTGGAACAAAACGGCTATCTCAAAATTTTCATTAAATGTGTTTGTAAAAATGGTGGGCGTGAGAGGGGGGTTAGTTGCCCTCCAATCACTTTTGACTATTAAAAGGGCACTAGCCATTTCCATTTCCAATCGATTAAGCCCTTTTTGAAGTTTCCACGACAACGCTTTCTATAAAAACCTTATATGCCCCCAGGGCATAACCTACAATCATCTCCCTGAGGGCTATCGTGGCGGGGGGTGTCATCCTCAAAGACCTAATTTTCAGAACTTTCAACTAGGATGAGCAAAATGGCTATCTCAAAATTTTGATTAAATGTGTTTGGATAAAGGGTGGGCGTGAGAGGGGGGTTAGTTGCCCTCCAATCACTTTTGACTATTAAAAGGGCACTAGCCATTTCCATTTCCAATCGATTAACTCCTTTTTGAAGTTTCTACGACAACACTTTCTATGAAAACCTTATGTTTTTCACAGTATATGGCCACTGGTTTTTAAATACACGCATGTATGTGTGTATCCCACAGGGCATAACTTATAACCCTTGCCATGAGGGCTGTGGGGTGTTGTCATCCTCAAAGATCAAATATTCAAAATTTTCAGCTACGTTGAACAAAATGGCTATTTCAAAATTTTGATTGGCTACAAAGCTTTTTATAAAATCTTATATGTCCCCAGGGCATAACTTAACACCCTGGCCATGAGGGCTGTGGGGCCGGATGGTGTTCTATCCCGCTTTATATTGATTATTTTGATGGACTTTGTCTTAAGAAGAACAGGAAAGGCAATGGGAGACCTCGGAATCAAATGGGGGGAGGGAACTCTCCTGGACTTAGATTATGCTGAGGATTTCAGCTTCCTAGATGAAAGTGTGAGCAAATTGAATGAATTTTAGAGGTTTTGCGAGTTCAGGGTGCAACAACAGGTCCGAATATTAATGTGAAGAAGACTAAGTCACTAAGGCTAGAAATAAGTGAAGATGAAAAGGTGACGTTGGGTAACGAAAAGATTGATCAGGTGGGCAGTTTCACTTACCTTCGTAGTATTATCAGTAAAGATGGTGAGAGCAGTGAAGATGTTAAAAGTAGAATAGCCAAGGCTCAGTGTGTTTTTCACAGTTAAAAAAAAGTTTGGAAGAATAAGAATATAAGTGTAGAAACCAAGATTAGAATATTAGAAGCTACAGTGATGACAGTGGTCAAATATGGCTCTGAAGCATGGGCGCTCCGAAAAACGGACTAGGATTTACAAGATGTTATCAGGAGAATATGCCTCCGAAGTGGTTCTGGGTACCTTACTGACTGACAGTATTTCAAACAGTAGGCTGTCCGAAAAGCGTGGTTCAATCCCGCTTTCTAGGGCTATAATGAAAAATCAGTTGAGATGGCTAGGGCACGTTGTGCGGATAAAGGATGAGAGATTGCCGAAGGTTGTCCTTTTCGGCCAACTGTCTAGGGCTAAGCGGAAAGCAGGTCTTCCCCGTCTGGGGTGGGAGGACGTCATAAAGAAAGATTTAAAGGAAATGGGAACTTCCTGGGAGGGTGTAAAAAGTGAGACCTTTAATAGATTGGGATTGGAGGTGGAGCTTGCGTAGCTGTGTTGGCCTCAGGTGGCTTGGTGCTGCGGTAAGTTGTTTTTAGTAGTAGTAGCAGTTTCCTAAAAGTATTTAAAAATAAACTTATTCGTACGTAAAAAAAATCAAAAAAAAAAAATCTCTGTCACCTAACCACCACTGATATTTTGGCATTTGGCCCCCCCCCCTGGAAAATTTTCTGCCAGCGCCCTTGGTTAACTGCATAATTATTCAATATATTATTGATTAATGAATTGATCCCTTTGCCAGGAATCCTCACTCTTTTAACTTTGCTAAACTTTATTTTAAAAAAAAATAATGAATAAATGTATTTAAAAACAAACTTATTCCTAAGAAAATGTATCCTAAAACATTGTCCCGTGCCCCCACTCATCACTCCTATTCTTGTGTCTCCCCCTGGAAAATTTTTGCGTACACCCTCACACAGGAGGATGGATTGTCTAACCTCTGAACTCTTCTTTTTACACTACCGGGGGGCGGGAGTTTCTACCTCTTACCTTAGAAGACCAAAAGTTTAAAAATGATTGGTTTTTCTAACATTATTAAAAAAATACAACGCCTTGCTGAAGAACAAACATTACCACCGCAGCCTTCTCCTTTCAAAAAATTTTCTGCTATTATGCTTGAACCTAAAAAAAGCCAGTTAAGGGTTTCGAGCGGAAATTATAACTAAGTATTAAGTGGACTTCATCATTTTGTCTTCTTAATGACCCATACAACCTTATAACCTTAGACATTTTTAGTCTGCTCACTTTCCTCGAGATATGTGATTAATTAATTATGATCTTTTATTCTTTGAACACCGCTTGAACTGATTTACCTTTCCAGATAATATTACCAAAACATAAAAGGAATACTCCTAAATCCAGATTCGTGTACAAATGTGGAATTGGGCGGAGCTTTAGCAACCAATTGAAATGTTGGAACAATTTACCAATTTCCGGAACAGTGATCAAAACACCAGTTTAAAATTGTTAATGCTCCGTGCGGAAACTTTGGTTCTGAAAGAGTAACCAACCGGAAATTGGAATACTTGTTTCTATTAATTAGTTAGGTAATACTAGACCTAGCTAGAAAAAGGATGCGAAGCCTCTGTGTGGCCATAAATTCTACATAATTTTTGACAATTTGAATGCCCCTTGAGGTTACATAAAAAGTAAAATCTCGTCCTTATTGCATATCACCTCGCCCAAGCTATTCGAAATCGGGAATAGAAATAAAAACTGAATATAGGCATGGCCATGAGAATATGCAACCAATATTTTTTCAGAGGGGGGGGGGCAGAGAGGCTTGAAGCTTCAAAGATTGGGCAAGTCTTCAAATTAACTACCGGAAAAGAGTAATTTGTATTGTAACTGTAAGAAATGTTCCATCTTACTTTGATCAATGGAAAATCCCTTATGTTTCTGCAACAACCCTTCTCCTTTTCAGATAAATCCTTTTAAAGAATTTTTTTTCAATTGTGACTCATGGTGGCTGGTACTTGACATCCATCTGGTTTCATATTGAAATTCACACATCAGCCATGTGTTGTTGCCACTTTCGGCAACTCCTTAAAATATATCCAAGCTTTATAGTTAGGAAAAAGTAATATTACACTTTAAATTCCTATAAAAATATTATATTCCTCCATAATATTTTTTTTAATTCCTAAAAATGTTTTGTCTCTCTTCCCTTACTAATGCATATTCTCTCTTAATTTAACACTTGAAATTTTGTACTAGCATTCGCCTACCTTGGAAATTTCCTGAATACTTTTTGACTCGGCTGCGAATGCACATTATACAGCAGCAAGTGCTGTTGAAACTAAGACGGAGAGTCGCTAATCAGTTAGCTCTAATCTTAGCCATAAACTCCTTGATGGGGTCATTTGTGGAGGCTGTTGCCCAGCCCTGATTTACCAGGTTTCTTCAATTCAATAATAAATGTGTAGTAAAATTATTTCACTTATCTAAAATCGTCTTTTAATTTTAGAGCGAGAATTTTGAAATTCAATTTCTAGTGCATTACAAACGCAGGCTTGGCCACTTTCACAATCAAGTACACAAAGTACAGCGTGGCGTAAAGTGTGCCTTCTTTTGCAAGATAAAGAGAGGTGGGGTAGAAGTTCGGTAAATTTGGCAGAACTAGTGGCACTTCAAGATTCATACGAGGGTGTGGAGAGTGGACAATCCTTGGCTTACGAATCTCCTTATGCTTCTTATGCTTAGAATCTCCTTATGCTTCTTATGCTTAGAATCTCCTTATGCTTCTTATGCTTAGAATCTCCTTATGCTTATTATTTTGAATTTTGTTTATAACCTGAAAATTTTTAACTGAAGATGCTTCTTAACTGTACAAGAAATTATACAAATTTTGGATTTTCAACCATCGGAGGAAGAAAGAAGTTAGTTAGAAGTTAGAAGTTAGATAAGCCACGGGCCCTTAATCCCCTATTTTGTCTATGATGCCTTGTCCGTAAGAAACAAAACTATATACTCCTTTTCACTCCTTTTCTTACAGCTAACTCAATTACTTTTATGTTAGGCAAGGGGAAGGGGGTTTTCTTTGTTGCAAAATTTAGTAAGATCCACAAATTTTATCTGTCTGATTAGCCCTTTATTAGGCTATAAGTTGGAAAATACTATGCCGGCCTGTGAGACACTGCTCCCTAAAACTGACAACCTAGGGAAAATGATGGCAGTAATATGAATTTTAGAAAAGTGCCATTACATTTTCCCGGAGCTGTTACCCCCTCCCACCACTCTAGAAGAAAAAGTCAAAGCTGATCAAAATTTGAAATACCTTTTATTTATAGAGTATCCAGGATCAATCTAGAGATGAAGTAGATAGCCAGTTCCCAGTGAATGCCGCTCATTCCCTTTCCATAACTGAATCTCAGGATCTTTCGGTGCCGAAATTGAACTTTGTAAACTATACAAACATACATTCAAACATTTTATGAGGGTATTTAGTGTAGGCTGCCAACTTTCATCCTTTTTTTTTAAAGAAAACCAGCTTAATAAACTCCTTCTCTGGTTTCAAATCCAAAATGAAACCGATGCAGGCCTGAAAGACTGATATTAGTCAGAGCCTAATATTTGAAAATAAAATCCATTGTAATCGTTTGTTTTTTTACTTCCATTTGCACAGCCATAAAAATACTAGCCGAAAGACTGTCGGACTACAGACATAAACAAGTAAGCCGTAACATATACTCTTTTGGGAGGACGAAAGAAAAAAAATATTATGCCCCCTTTCCATAAACACAATATTTAAAGCCCCTTACCCTTTCCCCCAAATAATTTTCCCAAAAGTGCCAACACGATCTCTCAGCCGTAAGAAAAAAGTAAGGACAGACTTGCCAAAACTACATATGAAATTCATTATCATTGGCTGAGAGTTACGGAGATTTACCTATTATGTAGTACAAGGTCTTTGTCGCATCTACTATATCCACAACAAAAAAAAACAAAAAACAAAACTATACTTGAAAGGCCTTTGCATTAACAAAATTTGCATGGACAAAAAACGCTTTTTCAGAAGATGAACTTCGATCCGTGTAATGCACAGACAGACAAAAGTCTTTTTTGGTTGGGGGAATCTAGACAAAGGATGATGATAATAATAAGAGCATAGAAGCATCAGATTTCCGAAGTCAATATCATAACATCCTTGAACAATTGTATTGTCTTCCAAAAAACAAATAAAATCCAAATATTGATTATTTTTCTTGATTCTCTTACTAAAGGCATTTTTAAATAAAATTCATGTTTCTTCCGAATATAAAACTTTCAAGATGATTGAAAGAAAGAACTAAGACAATAAAAGTGAGCGTGATTTATCAGCGAAGAAAGAAAGGTCAAAACGACTTAGCGCAGTATTTTTTTGTCATTAAAAATGAGGGACTAAGATGCGGTGTTGTCAATCGAAGGGAGAGGAGAGCCGGGCTTTTGATACCTAGATTCTCCCCTCCTCCCTAGATTTTGAAAAATACCCATTTGTGGGTATTTTCATTACGACAGTTTTTTTTGGCATTTTCATTGGAACAGTTGAAATAAACGATGAGTATATCCCTCACACACTCTGCCACCTCCTTCCACTTTTTTTGAATTGACGCCACTGAGCTGCAGCAGCCTTGTACGCCTTTATTTGGTGGGGGGAAATTTTCAATGTATCATGTAAGAAATTGCACCGTGTACAAGCTATGAAATTGGGGAAGATACTGATGAATTCTGAATAAGAATGTGGGGTAGAATATTTAAGATCCTTTTACGCCTCCAATATTACCGTACAATCATAAGGAGATTCTACTATAAGGATGCCCACAGGCTACCAAGGAACAGTGAAGCAGAATATTTAAATTTGGAGGGGGTAGAATATTTAAGGTCCTTTTACGCCTTCAATCTTACCGCACAATCACATGGAGATTCTACTATGAGGATGCCCACAAGCCACGAAGGAACACCAAAAACGATGAGTATGTCTTTCATACACTCTGCCACCTCTTTCCACCTTTTCTGAATTGACGCCACTGAGCAACAGCAGCCTTGTACGCCTTTATTTGGTGGGGGGGACATTTTCAATATATCATGTAAGAAATTGTACCGTGTACAAGCTATAAAATTAGAGAAGATACTGATGAATTCTGAATAAGAATGTGGGGTAGAATATTTAAGATCCTTTTACGCCTCCAATCTTACCGTACAATCTGAAGGAGATTCTACTATAAAGATGCCCACAGGCCACCAAGGAACAGTGAAGCAGAATATTTAACTTTGGAGGGGGTAGAATATTTAAGATCCTTTTACGCCACCAATCTTACCGCACAATCATAAGGAGATTCTACTATAAGGATGCCCACAGCCCACCAAGGAACACCAAAAACGATGAATATGTCCCTCACACATTCTGCCACCTCCTTCCACTTTTTTTCTGAATTGACGCCACTGAACTACAGCAGCCTTGTACGCCTTTATTTGGTGGGGGGACATTTTCAATGTATCATGTAAGAAATTGCACCGTGTACAAGCTATAAAATTGGGGAAGAGACTGATTAATTCTGAATAAGAATGTGGGGTAGAATATTTAAAATCCTTTTACGCCTCCAATCTTACCGTACAATCATAAGGAGATTCTACTATAAAGATGCCCACAGGCCACCAAGGAACAGTGAAGCAGAATATTTAACTTTGGAGGGGGTAGAATATTTAAGATCCTTTTACGCCACCAATCTTACCGCACAATCATAAGGAGATTCTACTATAAGGATGCCCACAGGCCACCAAGGAACACCAAAAACCATGAATATGTCCCTCACACATTCTGCCACCTCCTTCCACTTTTTTCTGAATTGACACCACTGAACTACAGCAGCCTTGTACGCCTTTATTTGGTGGGAAGAGATTTTCAATGTATCATGTAAGAAATTGCACCGTCTACAAGCAATAAAATTGGGGAAGAGTCTGAAAAATTCTGGATAAGAATGTGAAGCACACAGTTTTCAAGGTCGGTATCAATTTTTTTCGTTGCTAGTATTTTTTTGCTACTAGCGCATTAAATTTCTTGTTTTTTAATTAATTCCCGGAAGTCTCATTATTTTTTATTTTATTCATGTTAGAATTATAAAAGGGAAAATAATACAAATATCCATAGATTTCAGTGAAGCACAAATGACACCCTGGCCTTTAGAAATTTTAGGGGGTGGTAGCCCTACTCCAGGCTGTGGTAACTTTTGTTCACCTTAAGCTAGACTGGATTATTCATTGGAATTTCTGTTCGTCTTAGGATTCATTTATAGGCTAGTTGTAACTTGTATTTTTAAGATTGATGTGATTATTAATCTAAATTTCTCTTTGTTTTGGATTGCATTTATTCATTCACAGTAATTTCTGTTTGTTTTAAGTTTGAATTTTAATATTCTTTTATTTCGGCTCATCTAAGGATTTAATATGGCTATTTACCTTTCTATTTAAAACTTTTTTCTTTTTTTCTTAGTAATATCTGCTCGTTTTGATTTGATTATTGGTTAATATGAAAATATTTGCAAAGTTTTTCAGCATTTCTGGTATTGAGTTAAAATATTTGATTGTTATTTAATTTTTGTTTAGTACTTTAATTTTTAGCTAATGTTTTTGACTAACAGTAATTTTGGCCAAAACACGACTCCAACGACTTTCGTCGTTTGAGCGCTATTCAGTGAAAATGTTTTTGTTCCTGGTTTTGACAATCAAACATATTTTCCCTGAGGGGCTTACCCATCATAGCCATCTACTGATTCCTTCAATCTAAGGCTTGGCAGATGTGCAAAACTAAGTTGTTGAAGTCGGTGATTGACCAGCGGCTTATTACGTCCTCGTGATTTAACTGGGACCGGAAAATCATAGGCAGCGCAATAGCCCTACCTAAGTAAAGAACGATGTTGGCACAATGTATTATTATTGTTTTTGGTTTCTTGGTCTTAGACCAGGGCACTTGGTATCTAAGGAGTTTTCATAGAAACTTCAAAAAGGGCTCATTTGATTAGAAATTGGAGTGACTTGTACCCTTTTAATAGTCGAAAGTGATTGGAACGGCAACTAACACCCCCTCAACGCCCACCATTTCCCCAAACACATCCAATCAAAATTTTAAGATAGCCATTTTGTTCAGCGTAGTTGATTTCCAGATAGAAATTATGTTTTTGAGCAGAACACTCCCCATAGCCCTCAGGGCAAGGGTTGTAATTTATACCCTGGGGGCATATAAGGTTTTTATAGAAAGCGTTGTCTTAGAAAAAGGCTTATTCGATTGGAAATTCAAAGGGCTAGTACCCTTTTTAATAGTCGAAAGTGATTGGACGGCAACTAACCCCCCTCTCACTCCCACCTTTTCCCCAAATACATTCAATCAAAATATTGAGATAGCCATTTTGTTCAACGTAGTTGAAAGTTCTGGAAACTAGGTCTTTTAGGATGAGCCCCCTCCCCACAGCCTTCAGGACAAGGGTTGTGAGTTACACCCTTGGGGAAGATAACGTTTTTCATAGAAACTGCTGTCGTAAAAACTTCAAAAAGGGCTCATTTGATCGGAAATTGAAATGGCTAGTGCCCATTTTAATAGTCGAAAGTGATTGGAAGGCAACTGACACCCCTTCCACGCCCAGAATTTATCCAAATACATCCAATAGAAATTTGAGATTGCCAATTGGTTCAAAGTAGTTGAAAGGTCCGAAAATTATATCTAAGAGGTTGACACTACCGCCACAGCCCTCAGGGCAAGGGTTGTAAGTTTTGCCTTGAGGGAATGTAAGGTTTTAATTGAAAGCTTAGTTGTTGAAACTTGAAAAAGGGCTCATTCAATTGGAAATTCAAAGGGCTAGTGCCTTTTTTAATAGTCGAAAGTGATTTCAGGGTAACTCAACCCCCTCTCATGCCAAATTTTTCCCCAAACGCATCCAATCGAAATTTTTAGACTGCCATTTTGTTGAACGTAGTTAAACGTTTTAGAAATTAGGTCTTTGAGTATGATAACCCCCGTAGAGCCCTTAGGGCAAAGCTTGTAATTTATGATCTGGGGGTTAATAAGGTTTTTATAGATAGTGATGTTGTAGAAACTTCAAAATCGGCTCATTCAATTGGAAATTAGAAGGGCTTGTGCCCTTTTTATAGTCGACAGTGACAATCAAAATTTTTAGACAGCCATTTTGTTCAACGTAGTTAAAAGTTTTAGAAATTAGGTCTTTGAGTATGAATTTCCCTCGGGGCGAGGGTTGTAAGTTATGCCCTGGGGGCATATAAGGTTTTTATAGATAGTGAAGTTGTAGAAAATTCAAAAAGGGCTCATTCAATTGGAAATCAGAAGGGCTTGTGGCCTTTTTAGTAGTCGAAAGTGATTGGATGATAACAAACACCCCTTTCACACCCGCCATTTCCCCGAACACATCCAATAAAAATTTTGAGATGGCCATTTTTTTCGACGTAGTTAAAAAGTCTGGAAATTATGTCTTTGAAGATAACAGTCCCCCCACAGCCCTCAGGACAAGGGTTGTAAGTTGTGCCCTGGGGGCTTTTAAGGTTTTTATAGATAGTATTGTCGTAAAACTTCAAAAAGAGTTCAGTCGATTGGAAATTGAAAGGGCTAGTGCCCTTTTTAATAGTCGGAAGTGATTGGAGGGCAACTAACCCCCCTCTCACGCCCACCATTTCCCAAAACATATCCAATCAAAATTTTGAGACAGCCATTTTGTTCAGCGTAGTTTAAAAACTAAATGCTGCCTTAAGGCTGGACGATATGAAAACAGAAAATTAGCTATGCAGAAGAGATTTTACTGTGCAAAAATGGGGCGGTTATCTTTTGATGAATACAAACGGGTTTAGAAGTCGGTCCTTAACTTGACTCTGCAAAGTTTGAATAGCAGGGTTTCAAGCTCTCACCTGATTTTAAAGGACAAAATCGCAAAAAAAGGAAAAAGTGGACAGATAATGTAGAATTTTGTTTCCCTCTCAGTATTAGCCTTTAGTCAAATTGACACAAAAATAGGAATTTAAAAAAGAAGAAGGATCAATTAAAGAAAAACGTAAGGACGTTTGATAAAACGTTGACAGGAAAGAATACACTTATTTAGCAAGGGCACCGGCAGAAAATCTTCCAGGGGGGCCGACACCAAAATATCTAGTGTGGTGGGAGGACAGGGAATATATTTCAGGATATTTATTTTTATAGGAATAAGTTTATTTTTAAATACTTTTAGTGAAAAACTCTCAAATAAAAAGAGCAATTAAATTGCATACAAAATGAAACAAAATACAGTTAAATCAAGATTAAAATAAGATTAAATAAGATAAAATAAGATTAAATCAAAATGCACTGTGTTAATGTTAATTCCCAATAAGGCATCTCAGCAATATCGCAAGAACGAATTAGGGTATTATGTTCAAACTTTCGGGGCTGCTTCTTTTCTTAAAATTTAACCAAATTAAAATAGTGTAAGTGTATCCCAGTTATCAAAGAAAGTAAACAGATTTTTTTTTTGCGAATGGTACCAAATTTTCAATTTCAGGTCAACTAGAGGAGGTACGAAACTAAATTAAACATTACTATTTGTGTCCAGATTTTAAAAGGGTGTATGTTGTTAAAAATTGCTGAAAATTTTTCTCCAGCATACAAATAGCAGGCCAAACTACAAAGTCTTAAAAAAAATGAAAAGATTTAAAGAATTATTTTCTTTTTTCCTGAAAAGACTATGTCAATATAAAACGAACAGAATTTAATTAAAAACACTTTTTCCACAAAATAAGTTCTTCAAAGAAAAGTAAAGAACTCCATTAAACAAAAAATGAGCAAAAATAAAATCAAATAATCTACCAAGCGTGAAACTACCACAAATCGGCATCGATAAATAAATGAAACCAAAAACGAACAGAAATTACAATAAATAACCGAGTCGAACTCAAAACGAGCAAAAATTAACATTAGTTGGGCTCAAAACCCCTATGCCTTCCCAAGGCCAGAACATAATTTGCACTTTAATTTAAAAAATACAAATGAATGTGCATTGTCGGTTTAATATACATACACTGATACTTGGTAATCAAAATGTTAATATTATTTGATTTATTAAAGTTATAAAAGTAAAAACATTTATATTTTTTTTTCAGATACTGGTTTGTGGTAGTTTCACACTTGGTAGATGATTTTATTTTATTTTTGCTCATTTTTGGTTTAATGGAGTTCTTTACTTTTCTTTGAAAAACTTATTTTGTGGAAAGTTTTTTTAATTAATTTTTTGTAATAAAGAAGGAAGCTAGCCACGGGAGTTCATGAAAATTGAAGAATTCAATGTTATATTCACCCGGAAATTAGCCATTTCTAGTACTTCTGGCAAATTTGGCCAAAGTATTTATCCACTTCTGTATAATTCTGTAGTTTCCAAAGCAAACTTACTTACAGAACATTTCTTTCAATGGATTCAAATGAATAATAAGTACAGTAACTATAAGATTATTTGACGTTAAAATTTAATCTATAGCGACTCGTAATCCATATCCAATAACTATAATCCATAACTATAATCCATATACCATATCCATAACTATAATCCATATCCAACGCTTAAATTTAATTATCAGCGACTCGTAATTTCCTTTGTGGCCTCAATTTTACAACTAGACTATTATACAAAAATCTCAATTTTTTTAAAAAAAAGGAAAAAAAAGCTCAAGTCACTGCTATTGTTCATTAATTGTTTTATGTCTTAGTAGTTTAGCTTTTGCTAAGAAACAATAGAATGACTTAAAATTCTTGTTTTTCTTAAATTAAAAGGTCCCTCTAATTTTCAGCTCGCCAAATGCCATGTTCAATGTATTAAGAAGAGTAAAAATGAAATCTGTATGTTTGAATCGGTTAAGTGGAAACTTAACCGAAACTTATCTTTTAAAAATAGTGAACATTAGGAATTGTTCTTTAATGAAAAAGATGGCTAGAAAGTTATAGAGTTAAAGTTATAGACAAAAATATTAAACTGACTTGAAAGAATTCTAGTAGACTCGTTGTTTAGTAGAACTTCAGTTCGGCAACAGGATGATCTCGTAACCCCGTTCTGCAGTATATTGTTCGTTATTTATGATATTCGTTTTAATTTACCATATTCGATTTTATTGTTTTTTTTTGTCGAGTTATTTTATGGCTAGTCTTTACTTTATATTCAAACGTGTTCATCTTGAAGCAGCTGCTGACCTTGCTATATTTTGTTTTTTGTGTTACTATTTCTTTTTTTTGCCACTGTTACTGTTGTTTTGTAGGTTTTATCTTCTTTTTTTCAATATTATCATTGTTATGTTATATTTCAGCTTTTACCGGAGAGTTAACAAATTAGTCGCTATTGAATCTACAGATAAAACCCATATCTGTCACTTCCACAAGTCTGTAGTAATTACCCAAAACCGTTTTTTAGGATGTTCTCAAGGGGGGGGGATCAACAGCAGGGTTGCCACCATCAGTAGAATTTTATTAGATCTAGTAAAAAAATCTTTTAAATTTAGACGATCTAGTAAATTTCCCAAAATCTAGTAAAAAGTCATGATTTGTAGTAAACAAAACTTTTGTTATTTTCTATGAAGCCAGGGGAAAAACATTAGGGTCCATTCATTATAAAATCTGATTTCTATTACTTTAGATATTATGGCTACTATTGCTCTCCTTCTTGCGATTTCGCGTCAACCCTAGCGCTTAAAAATCTATACTTTTCTCTCGGCTTCTTCTTAATACTCGCCTTGAAAGGCAAACAATTTAAAATCAGGACTGGTATGCCGGCTTAATTTGTTTTCAGAAAAAATTTCCCAGACTCTCATAACGGCTGCTACGTTTGTTAGTTAGCCTTGTCCCTTTTTAAAGACGCTGCTGGAAACGAACTTTTTCCATACTTGCCCAAGTTCTTTATTACTCTCTGCAGCTTGCCCCATTCAAGTACCGGAGCAGAGAGACAGTTCTTGATTTTGTCGGTCATCAAAACTAAAAACCGGAATAGGGTAAATGTTTCGAGTGTTTCGTCCCTGATGACAACGAAGCAACTTGTTCTCAGGTCGTCAAGTGGAGTACATGACTGGGTGATCCCCAGGAATTTGACTCGGGCTATCAAGAAATGGAAATAAGTAGATCTCCTAGGTCCGAATTCGGCACTAATGGATACTTTAAATTCGGATGAGGCCGAGGGCGATTAAAGCCTTTTAAGTGTGACCTTTTTTTTAATTGTGACTACATATTTTTCTTCTTACTTTTCAATTTGTATGATTTGCCTGTCCTGAAGAATATTGACACAATTATATTTTTTTTAAACTAATTATTGTATGCTATAAAGTTTTCTTTTTCTTGGCAGCCCTACTCCAATTTGAGGTGCTTTTTTAATTTATATATATTTTACAACTAAACTGGTAGCCGATTACGTCATTTCCGTTTTGAAGTGACATAGATTGTATTGGTTTTTGATTCCCTTGAATACGAACGAGAGAGAAACCAGAAAAAATCATTTCAAAAAAATCCTAAATTAGTTGCTTTAAAATTTACCAGAAATCTTTGTAAGCAGCTTATCCCTTATTTAAAGACCAGCCCAATTAGTGTTTTAAAAGTGGCAAATTTTTTCTTAAAATGCAAAATTGAAGGGTTTAGATTTCAAACCTAAAAACGGAAACTGGGGGACAAATTTCAAATGCAGTCACTTTCAAACACACCTCAGGCTCTGAGCACCCTATCGTCTGAACTGCTTCGTAAATACGATTGGGAGTTGTTTTTCTTCATTGACTTTTTTTTCAATTATTCAACATATCTGAATTTTGTGACCTGAAGATCGGTGATTAATCTAACGCTTAGCTTCGCCAGCAGGATGTACAGAATCGAAGATTCCAGACTATTGTTTGACGTCTTGGATACACCGCATCTGTAATATGAAGCCTATCCAGCAGTACATTCAAATGATAAAAAAAGGATTTTTGAACTTATAGGTTTCCGGAATTTTCAATCATACTATGAAAACGAAAGAAAAGAGGAAAAGAAAAAAAAGGTGGAAAAAGGAAAGAAGATTTTGAAAATCCTATTGATTATCCTCCTATAGTAAAAATCGATACTTGATAGTGCGCGAAAAAAATTTTTTTGAGCACTTAGTAAAAACAGATACGATTTAGTAAATTTTTCCTCTCAGATTTAGTAAATTTTTTCAGGCCATGGTGGCAACCCTGATCAACAGATTACTGTATTCCAAGAGGATCTAAGTGTTATAGAGCATACATTACTCAGCTGACCCTCCCCAAAGAGTATGTAGGCAATTTTAGATTTTTTGATAGTAGCAGATGCCAAATTAAAAAAAAAGGAACGCAGGTGAAACTTTGACAAAAAAGAAGCTGAAATTGTAGCACGAAACAACTGAAGAAGGCGTAACTTTTCTTTGGAAGTATAGCTGTTTTGGGGGATCAAATCGAACATTATTTTTAATGTTTACTGTTCGAATAAATTTGGAGGGGAAGCGTTGTAAAATTTAACTACTTAACTCTCCTTGTTTATTTCAACGGTTCAACGCTCTCAACGGTTCAAAGGTCTCAACGGTTCAAGACGGTGATATGAAAATTAGGCACTGTCCTAAAACGTAATAATTTTGAGACAGACATAAGAAAAATCTTCGAAAGCTACTATTTTCAGGTATGAATGTGTCCAGGAGGCAAAAATTGTTTTTATTTTGATGTGTGTGGTACTTTAACTTTTCAAAGCTCCAGTTTCGTCTTTAAGTTTTAAATGTACTTAGTGTAGGCAAAAAATAATCTTTCCACTTAGGCTTGATGTAGTTTTCAGAAATTGGATTTATGAATGACCTGTTTGGAGTCCAGTTTGATAAAGTGTATGGAAAAAAGGACAAACTTTTAATCACAGTTCTTTCCCGTTTATAAATTCATTAAAAAGTGGTTGTTTTGAGCCATCAAAAATGAACATTAATAAAATAAAAATTGGTTCCATGAAAATAGTCAGATATAGAGTATAGTAGAAAATAATTCAATAACCTCAAAGAACTTGTATATTTTTAGTATCAGAGTACAACTCTCCAGAGTGTAACAAGGATATACCTCAACAAATTTAATAGAAATAGCATAGCACCAAGCATAAGCGGATGTTCTACTCAACAAAATTACAAACCAAAGAATGGAAAATAAAGGATAGATTCATCAGACAAATCTAGGTATTATTATTTTTACTTGTTTAGCCCTGGAGTCATATGCATTGCTTTGATCTTCCAGTTGAAGATTTATTCAATTTTTGCTGCTTATCTAATACTTTTTACTTATGCAAAAGTAAAAAAAGTATATAACCAGGCAAAAGTATGCATGCCAAGGCTTCTGGCATGCATATGATTTCTTTTCCGGTTCTGTTTTATTGTAAAAGAGTCCGAGTCTGTACAAGCTTATCTGTTCCTGCAATTGGTTCTCCTAGAGATATGAGAGAATGGTCTGATGCTTGGATGGCAAACTTCAAAACATCCAAGACTAGTGAGCTACTATCTGCTAGACTAGAGGTCTTGTGTCGGCATCCTGGCTTCTTCTTCAAGGGGAAGCTATCTTGCAAGTTTAAACAAAATGTTGAAGATGCTGGACTCCCAGCTAGAATGGTCCACTGAGAAAGGCTACCCCTGAAAATCGGTCTGTATATTCCTTTGATAGGAAGTTCAACAGACGCAATTTTAGGAAAAAACTACGTAGAGGGTTTACTAGTGGTATCCCCCCCCCCTGTGGAAAATTCCCACCGGAAAATTTTCCCCGCCGATAATTCCCTCGGAAAATTCCCCATTTGGGACCCCCCCCCCATGTAAAATTCCCCACGGACAAATCCCACCACATACAAAATTGAGCAGTCACAGAGAAAGTACCAAATAGGTACCTCAAGATGTCAATACAATATCTGATATAAAACAGTTTTAGGACAGGGGCTGGTTTATCTCAAATGACTTTCGACTTCTAAATAGGACTAGAACTCTCAATTTCCGACCGAATGAGCATCTTGTGAAGTTTCTACGACCACGAGAGGGAGGTTAGAGATGAGGAAGCGGCAGGACCCCTTCTATAAGGATTGCATTCTGCTAATTTTAGGGTTTAATGTTGCTCTTTCCTTTTATAATAACAGCGTAGACCAGAATATTCCCAATTAATTCCTTAGGCAACACCGTCTTTCCATTTACAGAATAAATAGAAATATTGCCAGAAATCAAGAGGGATTAAATATCAAGGTGTTTGGAAAAAATAGGGTAATTATCCGGAGAGGGGGGAATTTTTCGCGGGATGGATTTTCCGAGGAGGGGAAACGCCTAGATCCATAAGAAACATACCTCAGTCAACCTGTTTTAAGGTATATTTTATTATATATTGATAGGCTGAAGAAAGATTTCTTAACAAGGTTTAGCTTTCCCATTAAAGAATAAAATCAAAAGCTTGTCAACTGTTAGTGTAATGTTAAAAAGTCTAACATAGACTGCACAATAGCGCTGCCCATGTAAAGAGCGATGCGGGCACAATGTACTATTAAAAAAAAAAAAATCCATCAAGGCACTTCATATGGACCGGTTTGTCATAGAAACTTCGAAAGAGGCTCATTCGATTTGAAATTGAAAGATCTAGTGCCCTTTTTAAGAGTGAAAAGTAACTGGAGATAAGCAATGCCCCCCCCCCCTTTCCTTGCTTTTTTTTGCTCCAAAAATATATGATCAAAATTTTGAGATAGGCATCTTGTTCAGCATAGTTGAAAGGCTCAAAAATATATATATCTGTGAATGACAACCCTCCTACGGCCCTTAGGGCAAGGGCTGTAAGTTATACAATTCGCCCATTGTCTACACATAGTACTTGTTATCGGGAAAGGGGCATTTTTGACTTTTTATAGGCAAAATAATACGATTCAAGTGAGACTTTCAGGGAATGCTGAATGGAGTGTTAAACTAAATACAAAACATTATGTGCTTGCGGGTTGTCAAAGAGGCGTATCTCCGGAATGACTTCCGGAGCAGTGGGTCCCAACCGATTTCGGGCCATGCCCCACCAAGATACTTCTAAAATCCTGATGCCACCCTCGTGGTATTGAAATTCAGGTGTATTCACCTGAAGCAAGCTTAAAGGGCCATTAATTGGGTATCTATTTTTGGGTCGTCCTCAAGGCTTTTTTTTATTATTGAAAATATTATCTGAACACAACGCTTTTTATAGGTTCCACTGCAACTGAACCCTCGTGTAACTGAGCTCATTGCTACTAAACCTTCGTGCACCTGACCCCAAGAGCAAATGAACCCCATGTTACTGACCCACCGAGTAAATGAGCCCCCATGCAACTGAACCCTCGTGTAACTGAACCCCTTTGCAAATGAACCCTCATTCAACTCAACCCCTGTGGAACTAAATCCCCATTTAACTGAACCCTCGTCAAGCTCAACCCCCGTTTAACTGAAACTTCAAACCCTGTCTAATTAAGTCCTTGCGCAACTGAACTCCGTAAAACTTAATCTTCGACCAACTCAACCCTCATTCAACCTTATTCAGAACTTTTCATACCCAGGGCCCGAACATACTTGAAGGTTGTGGCTGTAGTAATAGCTGTACCCTAGTACAGAGAAAGTATATAGTAGGTAAATTTTTAGAGACAAAATAAAAAAAAAACAAACAAGAAGAAAATCTTGCCGTTAATACTGATTTCGGAATGATAACTATTATTTAAATTAATACTAAAAGTATATTTCTGAAAAAAAAAACTGGGGGAACTTTTAAAAAGAGTCGAAAACACTGATATGTCTCCTTTTTTTCTTTATGTCTCCAGTACTTATAGGGCACTAGAACATCGGAGAGAGTTGTTTAAGAGAGGGATGTTTAATGTTATTTGAAATTTAATGGTCACATCTACACACATTTTGTATAATTTCCTTATGACAACACCATTATAAAATGCCTTATCGTACCAAAATCTAATTTTAGTATGGTATCTGGAGTGTAAAGGCTTGAATCACCCTTGCAAATGGAAAGTAAAAAAAGAAAGTTTTGAAAAAAAAACTACCAAGTGAAAAAAATCATCCAAATTCAAAGCTGATTCGATAATGATAGAAGTTATTGATTTCAGCACTAATTTTCAACACTCATTTCAACACTAATTTCATCACTACTCATTTCAAAACTAAAGCTAGCTACTAAACAAATTCTTAGAAATTACTAAAAAGTGCTTTATACCCGAACGTGTCTTCTTTTTTTTCTCTTTTTCCTCAGACCTAGCCGGTCACTGCAATATCGTAGGGGCACTAAAATGGATAACCCTCTGTTCTGAGGCTCTTGAAATTAGCGTTTTATTTTCCCCACCCCATGGAGCTTTGCATCAACAGGTGGCTGGTTTTATGTTAGATAGCATACTTCACCCGAAATTTCCAAATAAAAAGGCGATTGGTTTACTATTCGATCATGCTTACAAGTATAATAATTGCTAGCGTCACAGTATTCTTTTAGAAATTTGTTTTCAGCAGAAATGTTTGAGCCTATAAAGCTTTGGTTTGTCCCCAATACCTCTCAATGTTTCTTCAAATTCTTTCTGACTTTCTTGTATTCCTAGACTAGAGACTGCATCCTATTAAAATTTAGCTCCGGACAGATCTTGCAGCTTAGGCCCAAATTCAACGACCCTTCCTCCTTCTCATTCACCCATTAAAAAAAATTAAAATATTTGACCAAGTACGGGGAGAGAAATCAAAATCTGATCATTTAAAAAGAAACTGGGTAAAGCCCTAATTGAATCGAATAATTATTAACTTTGTCATGAAAGAAAAGATGCACACAAGCAGCATCTCGAAAGAAAGCATTTTCATTGGCTGCCAGTGACAGAAATTAGTTTATCTTGTCCAAATAGATTTAGAACGAAGTGAGAAGCATATTTATCCTACCACAATCACTGCTACTACTGCTTTTACTACTACTATTTCTAAGGTGACTACTATTAAGGCTGAGGATATTACGGTAAAAATCGCAGTAAATGTTGAGGTGGAAACTAATTAAATAAAAATGTCGATTACCAAAAGGACACATCAGCAATATCTTAGGAACTGCTTAGCGTATTAAGTTGAAGCTTCCAGGGCATGAGGTGTGGGATGTTCAACCGACCAAAAAGCAATAAATGCATACTACTACTGCCACTACTGCTACTATTACTACTAATACAACAACAACTACTATTACTTTTCCTATTACAATTATTATGATCTATACTACTACTTTAGCTAATGGTATGAAGGTGAAAATTTCAAGGAACATTAATGAAAAAGTTGAACTAAAGGAAAACGCACTCTGTGCATGCAGGCTGTCAAAAGAGTACATCTCCGGAATGGCTTAGGGCATTAAGTTGGAACTTTCAAGGAATTATGAGGGGAATGATCAATCGAAGAAAAGGCAATATATGAACGCTACTACTACTACTAATACTACTACCGCAACTGCTATTACTACTTTGATTTCTATGAAGGCTAAGTGTAATTAAGGTGAAATTTTGAGGCGGAAGTTGACCTAAATTAAATTAGACTGTGCACACAGGTTGTCAAAAGGGAGCATCATCAATATATTAGGAAATGCTTAGAGTATTAAGTTGAAACTTTTAGGCGAAGATGAGACGGATGTTCAACAGAACGAAAGGCAACTACTTGCAACTGCGATTAAGATTACTTGTGACGGCGACTACTTGTGACTTCAGCTTGTGATCATAGCTGCCACTACTTGTGACTGCTGCTTCTTTTACTTGTGAGCCCTTTCAGGAAATGTTGAGGGAGATATTGAGCAAAATCAAAACCATTACATGCATGCTGGTTGTCACAAGGGCGTATCAGCAAAATCTCATGGAATGCTGGGGGTATTAAGTTGAAACTTTTAGGGCATGTCAAGGAGGATGCTCGGAAGTAATTGGAGTGCAGCCAGCCCCTCCAAATTTGCCCTATTTATAGGTCGTCTCCACAGCACTGATCAAAACTTTGAAAAAACAAATATTTTATTCAAAATAGTCAAAATGTCTAATAACTAAGCCTCTCAGGATGCCAATCCCTCCGCAGCTTCGGAGGGCAAGGGTTGCAAACAATAAAATTTGCCCGTTATTTACATACAGGATAAATCACAAGGAGAAGCGTTTGATCATGGATGTGTCTGAAAAAACTAAAGGTGTTAAGGTGAAACTTCAGGGAATGATATGGGGGATGCTGAACTACATCAAGAGTCACTCTGTTAACCCAGGCTATCAAAAGGGGAAACCAGCCATATAATTGGAATGACCATTGGGTATTAAATTCAAATTTTAAGGAACACTACAACGAGTTGTACGGCTACAACTGTGACTGTTCGAGACTGCGACAACTTGAGATTACAACTTCGACAAATTGCAACAGCGACAGGTTTTACTTGTAACTACTTTCGGGATTAAACTAATGGCGTTATTGAACAAAGTCAAGACACACTATGTATAAGCTGGTACTACGGATATTCCCCCTGAAAGCCCCCTGGAAAATTTTCCCTGCCCCCCCCCCCCTGCAAAATCCCCCCAGAAAATTTTCCTCAGTAAATTCCCCCCTGGAAAATTCCTCTCTTGTGGATAATTCCCTCGCATGTGAAATTGAGCAGCCTAAAACTAAACATTAAAATAAAAATGTTGAAGAGAAGAATGAATTTTGGAATATTCTATTTATTTTCCAAAATATAGGTAGAAGGGTATGCTAAATATAGGGTATGCTGCCGAATACCCTATAGTTTTTATTTTACACTTTTTTTGAAATGTTTATTTAACTTGTATATAATAATTTGAATTACAAAATTCAAATTATTGTATACAAATTATAGGAATAACTCGAATATATGGAATCAGTGGCAACCTTAGAGAGTTGTCAAAAATTTTGAGACAGCCATTTTGTTTAACGTAGTTGAAAAGTCCAGTAATTATGTCTTTGAGGATGACCCCCTCCCCCATACATCCCTTGGGGCAAGGGTTTTAAGTTGCCCCGGGAACCTATAAGGAATATGGATAGAGTGGTCGTATAAACTTCAGAGGGGGCTCAATGGATTGTTTATCAGAAGTTCTATTGTCCTTTTTAAGAGTCAAAGTGATCTGAGGGCAACTTGCCCCCCCCCTCTTCTTACATCCCATTTTCTCCAAATGTATCTGATAGAAATTTTGAGGTAGCTATTTGTTCTAAAATAGTCCAAAGATCACATAACAAGGCCTTCGGGCTTGACACAACCCCCCAGAGTCTGGGGCAAGGGTTGTAAGTTATGACCTAGGGACATATATAGTTTTTGTGGAAGAGGTGGTCGTGTAAAATATACAGGAGGCTCATTTCATTGAAAATGCAAAGTTCTAGTTCCCCTTTAAGCCTTAACAATGATGGAGGGTAGCTATCCCTCCTCGACACCCTCTTTTACCTCAACGCATCCAATCGAAATGGCGAGATTGCCCTCTTGTTCACAATAGCCCAAACAAGGGTTGTAAGTTATGCCTCAGGGCACATAAGGTTTTTATTGACCGGGTGGTTGTATAAACGTCAGATAGGGCTCATTTGATTGGAAATAGGAAGTTCTAGTGCCCTTTTTAAGAGTCAAAAGTGAATGGAGGGCAACCAGCCCCCCCCCTCCTCCCCCCGAATCCCATCATTCCCGAATATCATTGGATCGGAAACCAGAATTTCTAGTACCCTTTTAAAGAGTCAAAATGATTGGAGGGCAACTAGACCCCTCCTTCCTCACGACCTATTTTGCCCAAATGCCCCCATTCAAACTTTGAGATAGCCATTTGTTCAAAAAATAGCCAAAAGACCACATAACAAGGCCTTCGGGGTTTACAGAACCCCCAAGAGTCTGGGGCAAGAGTTGTAAGTTATGCCTCGGGCACATATAAGGTTTTTATGGAAGGGGTGGTAGTGTAAACTTTAGAGGAGGCTCATTTGATTGGAAATGCAAAGTTCTAGTTCCGTTTAAGGTCAAAGTGATGGAGGGGAACTAGACCCCTCCCACTCCGACACCCTCTTTTTTCCATAAACACATCCGCTCGAAATGGCAAGATTGCCATTTTGTTCACATTAGTCCAAACAGCATTTAACAATATCTTCAGGGCGGAATATTACTATACTGCTGGTACTAATTCTGCTGCTACTAAAACTAAGGACGTTAAGTGAAAATTTTGAGAAATATTAAAACTTGTAGTTACTTGCTTGTACTTTGATCAGGACACAAGCTATGCAGCTCTCCCTGGCGACAGGATCCGGCAGACTGTTGAGTTCCACACGTCACGGTCTTGGGTTAATGGGGCGATAATTTCGAGCCATAAATGGTCCCATCTGCGACCATGTCTCCGGAATCCGCCAATCGGATTGAGGTCAGATTTGACGGTGTTGAGCCAAGTTTTAGCTTGTCGTTTCCTCCAATCAGGTGATGTTTTGCAGCGTAGGCTTTCATTTGTAAAAGTCTCGGCCAATCTTCGGCAAATATGGCCTAACCAGGACAGGCAGCGGCCTCGAATGATAGATTTGATGTCGTAATTTTGGTCACATCGTTGGCAGATGATCGTATTTGGGATTCGTTCGCTGAGTCGTAACCCCAATATGCTCCTCATGCATCTACGTTGAAAAGTGTTGAGGGTGTGTGCCTCGGTGACTTTTAAGGGCCACGTCTCGCAGCCGTACAGTAAGACCGATCGGACTAGGGCATCGTAAATACAGATTGGCAATAAATTTCTTCGCTACATCCTCTGTTGATGTCAATGTATGACCCAAAATACTTGATTTTTTTGACAACTTCAATCTGTCTTTGGTTAAGGGTTATAGGGTTAGAGTTTATATCCGGGGCATTAGACATAGCTTTAGTCTTGTCAATATTAATTTTGAGCCTCACTGAAGCAGCAATTTCGGAGACTTTCAGAAGCATTTTCTGGGCCTCGCCAACGGATTTGCCAAGAAGAGCAATATCATCGGCATAATCCAGGTCGGTAGTACTAAAATCAGGACTAACCTTGACTCCTTCGAATTTTAGCATTGCATTTTTCATCACCCAATCGATGACAAAATTGAATAGTTCGGGAGAGAATACATACCCTTACCTCACACCGAAGTCGAAATCAAATAGCGGAAAAAGTTCTCCGTTGACCTTGACGCTGGCTCGTGTATGTTGATAGTAAGCCTGAATGAGTCTTATGATCTTAGGTGGGGCACAATCCTCTTCCATTGCCATCCAAATTCCTCTCCGAATGACTGAAACGAAGGCCGTAATGAATTCGATGAAGACAGCGGCGGTGATTTGTTGAAACTATGTTCGAAAAATTGTCTCAAGGTGAAGAGTTGGTCAATACAGCCCAGGCCGGCTCGGAAACCAGATTGGTTGGGGTGGGTTCTTTCGTTGTGGACTTTGCAGAATCGGCTAAGCAGATTCATTGCAAAAATCTTTGCCGCAATGCTCATTAGGGAGATCACTCTGTAATTTTGAATTCTGTACAGTCGCCTTTCTTGAAGACTGGCAGTATAACTAAGTCTTGCTATTCATGGGGAAACTGTGAAGTGTGAGGTGTTTCTCTAAGAAAATACCTTCTTATCGGTCACTAGTGGGGGGTGATCAAGCCTCCACGAGGACAAGACCTTGGGTAGCGTGGTAGGCAGAGTTCGTATCTACTCAATATTTTGCTAAAACTACTTTAATAAACAAATAAACAAAATACAATAATGTAAACACTCGTGAACAGTCTTCTTGAAGCTGTAGAGAATCCGAGCTAAGGTTGGTACAGTTGATTTAGAGGTGGCTGCTGCACCCTCCAGACTCACCATCTATAGGTGACTAGTGGAGGTTACTAGAACTCTCCGACGGCAGTTGATGTGGATGTTATTGTTAAACGCTCAAAGCTCACCGTATCATAGGCAGCGCAATCGCGCTGCCTAAGCAAAGATCGATGTTGGCACAATGCATTATTTTTTTTCCTTTAGACCAGGATACTTCGTATCGAAAGAGTTGTCGTAGAAACTTCGAAAAGGGCTCATTCGATTGGAATGGCTAGTGCCCTTTTTAACTGCCGAAAGTGATTGGAAGGCAACTAACACCCCTTTGACGCCCTCCATTTCCCCAAATAAATCCATTCAAAGTTTTGAAATAGCCATTTTCTTCAACATAGTTGATTTCCAGATGGAAATTATGCTGTTGAGGAGGACACTCCCCTCACAACTCTCGGGGAATGGGTTGTAAGTTATGCCCTGGTGCATATAAGGTTTTTATAGAAAATGTTGTCGTAGAAACTTCAAAAAAGGCTTATTCGATTGGAAATTCAAAGGGCTAGTGCCCTTTTTAATAGTCGAAAGTGATTGGGGGGCAACTAAACCCCCTCTCACGCCCACTTTTTCACAAACAAATCCAATAAAAATTTTGAGATAGCTATTTTGTTGAGCGTAGTTGAAAGGTCTGGAAATTAGGTCTTTGAGGATGACCCCCCCCCCCAAAGCCCTCAAGGAAAGGGTTGTGAGCTATCCCGTGGAGGCATAAAAGGTTTTTATAGAAAGTGTTACCGCAGAAACTTCAAAAAGGTCTCATTTGATGGGAAATTGAAATGGCTCAGTGCTCTTTTTAATAGTCGAAACCATTTATCCAAACACCAATCAAAATTTTGAGATAGCCATTTTGTTCAAAGTAGTTGAAAGGTCCGTAAATTATATCTTTGAGGATGAAACTCCCCCTACAACCCTTAGGGTTAGAGTTGCAAGTTATGCCCCGGGGGCATATAAGGTTTTATTGAAAGCTTTGTCGTAGAAACTCGAAAAAGGCTCATTCGATTGGAAATTCAAAGGGCTAGTGCTCTTTTTAATAGTCGAAAGTGATTTGAGGGCAAGTAACCCCTCTCACGCTTAACTTTTCTTCCAATCCATCTAATCAAAATTTTGTCATAACTATTTTATTCGAAATTGTTAAAAGTTTTAGACATTAGGTCTTTGGGGATTTTAGTACCCTCAGAGCCCCCGAGAAAAGGGTTTTAATTTATGCCTGTGGAATAAATTAGGTTTTTTTATAGATAGTAATGTTGTAGAAACTTTAAAAGGGTTCACTCGATTGGAAATTAGAAGGGCTTGTGCCCTTTTTAACAGTCGAAAGTAATTGGAGGATAACTAACACCAGTCTCAAACCCACCATTTCCCCAAACACATCCAATCAAAATTTGAGATAGCCATTTTGTTCGACGTAGTTAAAAAGTCCGGAAATTATGTTTTTGAGGATGACCCCCCCACATACAGCCATCAGGGCAAGGGTTGTAAGTTATGCCCTGGGGGCAGATAAGGTTTTTTTTAATAGAAAGCGTTGTCGTAGAAAATTGAAAAAGGAATCATTCGATTGAAAATTAAAAAGTCTAGTGCCCTTTTTATAGTCGAAAGTGATTGGAGGATAAATAACACCCCTCTCACGCCCACCTTTTCCCCAAAGACATCCAATCAAAATTTTGAGATATTAGCCATTTTGTTCAACGTAGTTCAAAGGTCCAGAAATTAAGTCTTTGAGGAAGACAACCCCCCACAGCCCTCGGGGCAAGGGTTGTAAGTTATGCCCTGGGGGCATATAAGGTTTGTATAGAAAGCGTTGTCGTAGAAACTTCAAAAAGGACTCATTCGATTGGAAATTGAAAGGGCTGGTGCCCTTTTCAATAGTTGGAAGTGACTGGAGGGCAACTAACCCCACTCTCACGCCCACCATTTCTCCAAAAACATCCAATCAAAATTTTAAGACAGCATTTTTCTTCAACGTAGTTGAAAGTTCTGGAAATTAGGTGTTTGAGAATGACAACCCCTTCCCCCATCCCTCAGGGTAAGGGATGTAAGTTATGTCCTGGGGGCATATAAGGTTTTATTGAAAGCGTTGTAGTAGAAACATCAAAAGGTCTCATTCTATTGGAAATTAAAAGGACTAGTGCCTTTTTTAATGGTTGAAGGTGATTGGAGAGCAACTAACGCCCCTCTCACGCCCACCATTTCCCCAAACCCATCCAATCAAAATCTTGAGATAGCCATTTTGCTTAACGTAGTTGAAAGTTCTGGAAATTAGGTCTTTGAGGATGACAACCCCCTCACAGCCCTCAGGGCAAGTATTGTAATTTATGCCCTGGGGCATATAAGGCGTTCATAGAAAGTGTTGTCGTAGAAACTCAAAAAGGGCTCATTCGATTGGAAACTGAAAGGGCTAGTGCCCCTTTTAATAGTCGAAAATGATTAGAAGGCTTGAAATTTTTATAGTAAAGATCGATGTGGGTATAATGTATTGTTTTTGTTCTGTTGTTGTTAAGTAAACTTCGAAAGGTTCGATTTTCGTTGGTTTCTTTTTCTTTTTTTTTTCTTTTTTGTTTAGTGCTAAGGACGACTTGGCGGAGGTCCTTGTCGAAATATTTGCTTTCTTCTTCTTCTTCATGGTTCGCCACTGGCTGACAAAATCATAGTTTTATCACCTTTTTTTATTTTATTTTTCATTTTGTTATTTTCTCTCCTCTCTGAGTTTCATTTGTACAATGTATTATTATTATATATTTTTTGTTTAAACCAGGGCACTTCGTATCGAAGGAGTTGTCGTAGGAACTTCGAAATGGGCTCATTCGATTGAAAATAGAAAAGGCCAATTCCCTTTTTAATGGTCGAAAGCGATTGGAGGGCAACTAGTCACCTCCCACGCCCACTCTCCGATTTGCCCATTATGTTTAAAAACTAAATGTTGCCTTAACATTAAATCAAAATGCACTGTGTTAATGCTAATTCCCAATAAGGCATCTCAGCAATATCCCAAGAATGACTGAGGGTATAATGTTCAAACTTTCGGGGCTACTTCTGCTCTTAAAATTTAACCAAATCAGAATAGCGTAAGTGTATCCAAGCTATCAAAGAAAGTATACAGATTTTTTTTGTGAATGGTATCAAGTTTTCTATTTCAGGTCAACTAGGGGAGGTACGAAACTAAATTAAACACCACAAATTTGTGTCCAGATTTTTAAAAGGGTGTATGTTGTTAACAATTGCTGAAAAATTTTCTCCAGCATACAAATAGCAGGCCAAACTATAAAGTCTTAAAAAAACGAAAAGATTTAAATATTATTTTCCTTTTCCCTGAAAAGACTATGTCAATATAAAACGAACAAAATTTAATTAAAAAAGCTGTTTCCACAAAATAAGTTTTTCAAAGAAAACTAAAGAACTCCATTAAGCCAAAAATTAGCAAAAATAAAATCAAATTATCTACCAAGTGTGAAACTACCACAAATCCGCATCGATAAATAAATGAAACCCAAAACGAACAGAAATTATAATAAATAACCAAGTCAAACTCAAAATGAGCGGAAATTAACATGAGTAGGGCTCAAAACCCATGTGCCTTCCCAAGGCCCTAACCTAATTTGCACTTTACTGAAAAAAATACAAATGAATGTGCATTGTCGTTTTAGTATACATGTACTGATATTTAGCAATCAAAATGTTAATATTATTTGATTTATTAAAGTTATAAAAGTAAAAACATTTATATTTTTCAGTAAAGTGCAAATTATGTTCTGGCCTTGGGAAGGCATAGGGGTTTTGAGCTCTACTCATATTAATTTCTGCTCGTTTTGAGCTTGACTCGGTTATTTATTGTAATTTCTGTTCATTTTTTGTTTCATTTATTTATTGTGGAAAAAGCTTTTTTAATTAAATTTTGTTCGTTTTATATTGACAGTTGCATGCTCCGTTGCATGAAGTCGACCAAAAAACAAAACATGCCTATTCCCAAACACCGACGCCATGATGTTGCGCTGGGAGAGAGGATGTTTGGCCTTCAAATTTTCAGGGTAGTGTGTGTGTTCCCATTCCATGTCCTGTTGCCTCAATTTGGGCGTTTTATGCGAAACCCATGTTTCATCTCCAGTTCAACCGGTTGCCACCTCAGTGGCAACCATTAAAAAGATGACGACGTAAAAACATCAGTGAACTCTTGGTTATTGGAGCAAGTTCTTACCAAGACTTTACTTTAAAATTAATTGAGAGGTATGATGTGTTTCAAAAACTTGGTAACTATGTCGAAAAATAGAGTAAAGTATGAACTTTCTGAAAATAAATTTACTTTTTTTGAAAGAATCTTTCGCTGTTTACTTACGTTCAAACGGACATTAATTAAAAAAAAACATCGTATTAGCACGGCTTTAGTATATTGATTGCTAATTATTTATAAAAATGACTTTGTATTAATGCTTGAACAAAAAATCGGGTTAGTAAATCAGCATGGAAACTGAAGAGCGGTTGCAGTATCTATTTCAGAGTTATCTAGATGCTGAAAGGAAATATTCAGAAGTTTCTCCAGTATCAAATTTCTGAGGACCAAAGGGTCTTGGCTGTATAAGGCAATTAACAAATAGATTCGTTGATGAATTTTTAGCTTCTGCTTGAGATAAGAATGATTGTGTCATGATTTCCTAACAAAGGTGCGAAATCAAGACCTTTGTGAGCTTCGACAGGACTGAGTAAAATGTAGAATTAGTGAATTTTTAAGGTTTAGATTAAGATATGTATTTCTTCACCAAAAAAATAAAACAAATCTACATTATATAAAACACTCAAGAGCCACATAAAAGACAAAAGTCCTCTAGGTGACTGTATCTTCTAACCATTTTTTGACATAAAAATTAGTCAATAAATAATAACACAAAAACTTGACTATTGTTTTTGCAAAAAAAAACAAGGTAATTAATCTTCAAAAAAATAATGTGAAATTTTTTTTCGTTGCAACCTACCAGCCTCCCCCACCCCACAACCCGTCCTACCAGCACCCCCTCCCAAAACCCCAAACAGTTCAACCACCTTTTTCGATAGAAAATTTCTTTGACTTTTTTTAAAACAAATAGCTTCGGTCTAGGCCTCGTGCATAAAAGTTTCATTAGAAGTTGTCGTCTGTCTCATAAAAAAAAGTCAAATGAAGCCTAAAAGGGTTCGCCAGCCCTTCTAGACACGAAGTTTTGTATATAATGGGAAATTGTCCCATTGTCTTTTTCACCCTGGAAAATAATAAAAAAAAGCACTGAAAAATTACGTATTTTAATTGTCTCTTTACACTCTGCTCCTTCATGTCCTTAATCCTACCAATTAGGATTACCTACCCTTGGATTAGGATCTTAATCCAAGATCCTAACGAAAAGATACAGTTTAAGTTTGTTGTATTATCTTTTTGGGGAGAGGAAACTGATTTCGGCTTGAATTTCATTTTTTTATTGACAAGCGCACCTAATGAAGTCCTGGTCTTCTAACACACCATTGCCAAGTGTAAGCCAAAAATACATTCCTCGAAACTTTTTGTCTTATCTATCACGTTAAAATACTTTCTTTATAAGCCATCCAGATTGTTAGTTAATTCTCAAATTTTATTCGAATTTCATTTCTGGATATTACATGGTCCAAGTATATATATTTATGCACGATTACGAGCTAGGGGAGAGGGGCAGGGTTAAACTGGACACCCCCCCCCTCCCATGATCGAAAACCAAAAACATTAAAAAACGGCAATGATCAGTAACATTCGGGAAAAACTATGCTATAATCTTCCAGAGGAAATAATCACACACACAAACTACACAGAAGTCAAATTTACATCACCAACTGGCAGTGCCTCCAATATATTTCTGTGGTTTCCACATCCTTGCTCAACATCCACTCCGGAATTTTAGCTTATGATATTTTTTCAACCATGAAATAATTCGATTTTTGAGGCAATATCGCATTTCTAAATTATTGTATATTTTAGAAAACTGGAATTCTAGCTATAGGTAAACAACAAGTTTTGCCCCCACAAAATAAGTTTAAAAGGACAAAACCTTATATTCCAAAGCAGTATAGTTTGGTGAAGAGAACGAATATGTTATTGGGTTCAAGGGATATTACCATTAGGTAATGTAACAAGTCTAAACGCAACATTCCACATGTTTTTAAAATGGGCATAACACGAACAGGTGACATTCAGGAACACAGAAATCTTGGTTTATCAGGCATATATATATATATATATATATATATATATATATATATATATATATATATATATATATATATATATATATATATATATATATATATATATATATATATATATATATATATATATATATATATATATATATATATATATATATATATATATATATATATATATATATATATATATATATATATATATATATATATATATATATATATATATATAAAAAAAAACAATAAAAAAAGCGATATGACAAAACACTTAACCCTTAAGCATAGGATTAAAATTTAAAGGAGCGACGCGGCTCAATAGTAACCGAAACTCTAAGAAACATAATTTTGATACCAATAGATACATCAAAAGAATTGGTTTATTATGCTGATTCCAGATATATAAGCCTTATTAAGTTTAGTGTTACCCATCATAGGCCACAAGCCTCAGAAAATTTGCCTGATTTTAGAAAAAGGGGAGAAACATCCCTTAAAGATCAAGGAATTTTGATGAAAATCACACCATCAGACTCAGCGTATAAGAGAACCACAATGTGGGGGTTTCAAGCTCCTGTCTGCAAAATGTGGAATTTTCTATTTTTAGCCAGAAGAAAGATCACGGATGCGTATTTATTTGTTTTTTCTTCCAGGAGTGATCGTAACGACCCAGTGATCTTAGAATATCGGGAGAGGGATCATTTGAACAGACATTAAAAGCTTTAGTGCCCTTTTTAAGTGATCAATAAAATAGGAGGGCAACTAGGCCCCCTCCGACATTCCTTTTTTTCTCAAAGTCATCCGATCAATATTTTGATATAGACGTTTTGTTCAGCATAGTTGAAATGCCAAATAACTATGCCTTTGGATATATCATGACCCCCCCCCCCCACACCCCTGGGGAAAGGACTTTAAATTGCAAAATTTGTCCATTGTTTACGGATAGTATTTGTTATTTATTAATTTATTTAATGAGAAGTATGCATACATTTTTCGGGTGGAGGGGGCTGGGCAAATTTTCTGCTGGTGGGATTTTCCACGGGGATAATTTTCCATGGGGATGGAAAATTCCAAGATGTGAATTTTTCAGGGGAAATTTTACACAGGGTGAATGTGCCAGAATTCCTATATGAAAATCGTCTTATGTCTTGCTTTCTCTTTGCCGACTCAATCTTACACTTGAAGATGTTAAGGGTAATTGTCCGAGGTAAATTTTCACCAGTATTGAATTGTCAAGAGAATAAATCCGTGGGGAGAACGGATTTTTCCATGGAGGTGTAGCCAGATTTCCTGGCATTATTTAAATAACGATAAGAAATTAGATTAAAAAAAACAAGTTTTTTCAAGTGAAAGTAAGAAGCAACATTAAAACTTTAAACGAACAGAAATTATTACATATATGAGGGGGTTGCTCATCCTCAACATCTCGCTCTCTACGCTAAAGTTTGAATTCTGTCCCAATTCTTTAAGAACGACTCCTGAAAAATTATGTTCATTTAATTAGAACAATGAGAAATTCTTTTTTAAAAAGCACTAAAAAACTTTAGCGTAAAGAGCGAGATGTCGATGAGGACGAATCCCCATCATATACGTAATAATTTCTGTTCGTTTAAAATTTTAATGTTGCTCCTTACTTTCAGGTGAAAAAACCTGTTTTTTTTTTGTTTTTTTTCTTTCTATAACAAAGCATTCACTGTACTTTACCCACATTTAACTGAATTAAAATAATAAAACTGAATATTTTTATATAAAACTTTTATAACTTATTCTTATATAAAACTGAATTAATAAAACTGAATAAAACTGAATTATGTAAAGTCTCATGAAGTTAGGTTATTTGCTGCAATATTCGCATTTAAGTTGTACTACAAGGATGTTAATTCCCCTGGGAAACTAAAATTTCTTGCTGGCAATTAGAAAATAGGAAGATAATAATCTTGTAAAAAGCTAAACCCAGGCAATAATAAATGGGGAGAAAAAAGGGGGTAACACACCTTGGATGGCTTCTTCTTCCCAAAGTAGTGCAACTTCATCATACAAATGAAAATTCAGAGCAACGAGACGAAATAATTCACTTTTATCTACACAATTTTTCTTAAGAAAGTCACTCTGTAAGAAAGATTTTAAACTTTTTTGTTTGCTATCGTCCAATTTCTATATATGTCGATTAATATTTAACTTGAACTTAAGAACTATTTGTGGTTTCACAAGTAATAACTGAAGAATCTTTAAGCAAAATTAATCATTTGAATATTAGCACTTCTAATTAAGTAAGTTAAAGAAAAGAAGTAAATTATGTTTAATGGATAACCATAGCATATTCAAGAATTTAGTATCCTAACTAAGAACGATGTGTCATAAATGGGTCAAAAGACTCAGCAAAATTTTACCATCCCCAACACCTGGTATCCACCTCACTCCTAGTAAAGTCCCTTTCCTAGTAAATACCTGGCTGGAGATAAAGTAAACCATTGAGCTCAACATCATGCACATGTGATAAGTGTACAAGAAATCGAACTCGTAATTTTGTTCTCCTTGAAGCAACTTTTAATGTCATAATGACATATCAGAATAAACTTTTTTGGCTATATTCGAGAGTTTCGACTTTCCAATTTAATCCTCAAAAATGTTTCTGTCGTTAATTTAGTTAAACAGTCTGATTGTGCCGATCATTAGTAGGCTATGGGTGTGAGGCTTGGTTACAAAAAATTATCGCAGCCTCATGGCGTTCAAATTGTGGTGCCTCTGCCACATCATAAAATTCATTTATTCCTATCATATGGCAAACGCTAAGATGCAAAGACAGCTATATTTATTCTTTAAAATCTTAATAATTTTTGATGTATCAAAGTTATAAAAGTAAGAACATATAAAATTGATTTTAAATAAATTTTAACCCTGTCACAACTTAAATACATTTTTTTAAGCATCGCATTGAATTGAAGTTACAAATCTCCCCTGATTTAAATTCTTCTGCGCTTTGATTTAGCTAAAGTGGAAGTCCATGATTAGCACAAGGCTAAGACTAAATCAATGAGCAATGGCCTTCAAGTTTGAACATAAGTAACTTATTCCATGGACAATTAATCATGCATGAATTAGCACTTTTCCTAATTTAAAGGATCCCCGCAACACATAAAAAGAAGTCCATGATTAGCACAAGACTAAGACTAAATCAATGAGCAAAGGCCTTCAAGCTTGAACATAAGTAACTTATTCCATGGACAATTAATCATGCGTGAATTAGCAGTTTTCCTAATTTAAAGGACTAATTTAAACACATAAAAAGAAGTTTTTGTTTAATTTACAATTGCTGCATGTTTAAATTCAGGAACGTTTTATTCGATTCAAAAAGATTAGCGTCAGTGTGTAATTTTTGACAATATGCATAAAGAAAAGCCAAATATATAAGCTGATGGCTGGATATTTAAATGAATCCAAAACCATGTCTTTTGAACAGGAATCTATTTTCAATTTTGATTCCTTTCCGATTGTTCTTGATGTTCAGTTTTTTTGTATATTTTTCCTCGACGGTCCTTTAAAATATATCTATGTTTTAATATACAAGCTTCATTCCCTTGGCTTTTCATACGACACTTGAAAGGAAGACTAACGATACAGTAAGAACAAAAGATGACTGAGGGTGCATAAGAAGGGAGACAGAGAGGGGCCTTAGGAACAACTGAGTTACTGGTATGGAGGTTTTAGACCTGAAAGCAAAGAGAAGGTTTCCCTTGAATAATATAATTTACGGGAATTGACCACAAAAATTTTTTTTCATCAGGCTAACACACTTTTATTCATAGACAAACACATAGGCACATAGCTCATTCTGGTTACCAGAAGGAGAAAACATACAGGATATGTTTATTCGCTAAAGCAAATATTTAACAGACAGAAATAGATTGAAAAATTTGGGCAAGTGGAGCCTCAAGAAATGTTGATGACTTGTTTCTGTTGCTCAGTGACTCATAGGCTAGAATTTTAAAGACGTTTTTTTTTCGTTTTTTCGTTGACAGATTTGCACAAGTGTTTGTAAAAATGCGGAAAATTAATCATTTAACACTCATCAAAGCCAGGTGGGAGAGGTCATCCTTAAAAGCTGATTTAAAGAAATGAACAAATAGTTATTACGAAAGAAAGTGCTTAAACGAGTGTTTAAAACTTTAAGGAAAAAATCCTTTAAAGGTATTCAAGTTCTTTTTTCTCAGCTGTCTGTATTCGTATGGAACCTAAGAGGAAGACGAACAATATCATCAGAACAAGAGGTAATAGAGAGTAAGCCAGAACTAACTAGACAGAGAAAGTTAAGACTCTTGAGAACAATACAAGTGCTGATAGGGGAGTTTCTAATATCTGTTGATACTAATAGATTCTTCTGGTTAGGATTATGTGTGACATTTAAATTTTTGACCCAGATAGTATTTTTACATTGACATTATTTTAGTTGTTAGTGTTTTTTTTTTAAGCTTTTGTAAAGTTGAAGTAATATATAATAAGTAAATACTCAAATGACTGTTTAAAAGCACAAGTTATTAAGACGAGGAAAGTTTCAGCAGCTTTATGCATGGGAACTTCGAAAAAAGGGTCTTCGGCTAAGAAATCCCATTTGAAAATTTGAAATTTATGCAGATGAAATTGCAGATTTTACTTTAAATATGTTAAAAACAAATTACCATGTAAGAGCAAAAATTTTAACAATATCAATTATTAAAGTCTTTCCCTAAATATAAAAACAAATATTTGAAGAGTAGGCTACAAGGACGATAAATGGTCCAATAAAAGTAAAAAAAAAGTAAAAAAAAGAAGAAAAAAAAAGAAGACTTTCCAGACTTGAAGAAAAAGAAAAACTTAGAATCTTTTCAGAATGTATCATAGGCAAATCACGAGGAAATCCCAGTTTTTTGCTAATATCGAAGATTTTTTTTTCGATCAAGTAAGTTCCACATCGGCAACTATGCCTCAGCTACAGCTGAAGAAGGCTGGTACTAATTGAGATATAACTATATAAACAATTGCTGGAAAAAATTTACGTTCGATCATGCAATTGCAAAACAATTACCAATACATTGAAAAAAAAAGATAGATCGTTTAAGCTTGGGCGTAGTAAGCCAAGTGAAAAAACAAACAGCTTGGTTTGAGGGCCAAAAGCCTTAATGTTTAGTCAAGAAATCTTTTTCTTATAAAAAAATAAGTGAAAGAGTTGATCGCTTTGTTTTAACTTGTTAAATCTGGGTTAAGATAATTCCTTTTAAAGTTATACATCAGAGCATTTACTCGTACTTTAAGTATTTCCTTGGCCTCTTTTTCAGAAAATCTCAGAAAGGTAGTTTAGTTTTGTACAAAATTCAAAAATATTTATATTGTAGTGTCAACAGTTTATTACCTACTATATATTTAATAAGATATAGTGATCTAAGTTATTGGAATTTAAAAGGCTTCTGTCGTTATTGATCGACTTTCCTTGGGGTTACTGATAGAAGTTTGGCTTCTTGCAAAGCACAAACTAGCTAAGTTATAATAAAAACAATGAACCTTGTAATATTTTATCACTTTATTTTACATTGTATACGTCTTTGGCAGTGAGACGAGACATCTGGTGAATATAAAGTGAAGCCATATCGTTATTTTTCAGATGAGTAAACGATGGTGTTGAAATTACTTTGAAGACAAACAATAGATAAATGAAAGTGCGGTTACTGTATACCTTTGCTGATTTCTAATAGGTGCTGGATGATTTATCAGCTCTAGCACCATTCGAAGTCGGCACTGGATATGCACCTTTATCAGCGGAGAGTGTGCGCCTTATATCCGAAGAGAAGATGGTCAATGCATGACTGAGAGTAGTGAAGATTTAAGAAGATCAACCAGGTGATATAGATGATTAGCAAAAACTAATCTGACAATCGAAACTGCTGTACCCAATGGATATAAGTTACAAACTTGGAATTTCGGAGTCACTCCTTCTTATAATTCTAAAACTTTATTATTAAGACTTTTGGATGACCTACTAGATGCTAGGTGAGCACCATTCGAAGTTGACGTCGAATATACAACTTCATCAATGTAAAGGCTACAGTGAAAGCCAGAGAGATCAATGAAACAAAAGGGAGAAGAGGAACCTCAATACTGACAGTGCTATACTTTTGCAAGATTTAGAATTTCAGACACACTCATTTTTACACTTCCAGAAATATATCTAATTACAATTTTTACCAAAAGCACTTAACTTGCTTTAACGACTCTTCCATAACAGTCACATGATCTCCAACATACAAAATAGTTTTAGTATCGTCGCGTACCTAACGTAACGTTCCAATTAAAAAGTGCTCGTACGCATTTTTAACATAGCGGTCAATACATTATTATTTCTCCCGTTTTTGTATGTTAGTCGTCAACATTCATAACTTCCTACAAACAGTTACGATTTTTAAAATTAAAAGGATCACCCACTAAAGCCTCCAAACTTGTCAAAATTAATGTTAACGTCTTTTTTATTATATTAGACTGATTAAGGCACATGCTATTTAGAATATCAATTCTTTTGCAGATACTTGTAGGTTCACATACCCCAGGCAAAAAAAGGCAGTTGGATAAAATAGTTTTTTCTCAGTAACTATTTTATCGGAGCGCCAATTGATGAGAGGAATTGGCAGACTTATATATTATTTTAATTATTTTTCTTATCTCCTTATAAATTCCTTTTCTTTATTTTTCTTCTTTTCGTATTTTGTGTTTCCCAGAAAGAATCAATACGATTTAGAGCCTGTGTGTAATTAAAACCCGTTTAACTCAACGTACACGAGTGACTCAGCCCAATAGTAACCGAAATTAAAAAAGCTGGGATTTTGATAACAACAGACGCATCGAAATAATTGGCTTGCTATGCTGATTCCAAATGTACAAAATCGGTACCCATCAAAAGCTACGAGACTGAGCAAATTTCCCAGATTTTGAAAAAAGGGGGGGGCGGGGTTACCCTAAAAAAGTCAAGGAATCTTAATGAAAATCACATCATCAGATTCAGTGCACCACAGAACTCTACTTTATAGCGGTTTTTAAGCTCCTATCTACAAAAATGTGGGGAATGTTGCATTTTTTTTTGCCAGAAGAAAGATCACCGATGTGTGTTTATCTGGGTTTTTTTTCAGGGGTGATCGCATCAAATCAATGGTCCTAAAAGATCGAGAGAGGGCTCATTCAAATGAAAATTAAACATCAAATGCCCTTTTTAAGTGACCAAACATATCGGAGGGCAACTAGCCCACTCCCACACCTCTTTTTTCCCCAAAGTCATCCGATCAAAATTTTGAGATAGCCATTTTATTCAGCATAGTTGAAAGTTCCAATAGCTATGCCTCTGGGGATAGCCTGACCCTCCAGAGCCCCTAAGAAAAGGGCTGCAAGTCATGAAATTTGCCCATTGTTTACAAATAGTATTTGTTATTGGGAAGCATACAGATATTTTTTTGGGGGGGGGGGAGAGGGGTTAATTTTCTGTGGGATGGGATATTTTTCAAGGAAAGAATTTTTCGTGGGGAGGGAAGTTTAGGGGAGGGGGAGCTTTCGAGGAGAAATTTTATACGGGGAAATTTACTTGAATTTCTATACAAAATTCTTTTTATTTGTCTAATTTACTCTTTGGCGACTCAATTTTACAAGCAGAAATGTTCCGAGGGAAATTTTCTGCAAAGTTGAAATTGTTTGGGGGATTTTTACATGGGGGGATATCCGTGGACGAAATTCTCCTTGGGGGAATTTTCGGCGGGAGAAATTTTCCCTAGCGGAGTTTTCCATGAGAAAAATTTCCATGGTGGGGGGTGGATTTCCAGGACAGATTTTCCACGGAAGGGTGATACCTGCCATGGTCTGAAAAACAATCAGAAATTAAAAAAAAACAAGCCTTTTTTTCAAATGAATATGGGCCAAGGAGAATCTTCAAGGTGAAATTGTCCGTGGGAGATTTTCCAGGAGAATTATCAGCGAGGATGGAATTATTTGTGGGGAGAATTTTGCATGGAGGGGGAAGACAGATTTCCGGCATTATTTGAAAAATGATCAGAAATTAAACGAAAAGAAAATTTCAAATCAAAAAAAGTTTCTCAATCAGAAAAAAACAAGGAGCAACAGCAACAACTAAACCTAAAAAAAACAAGGAGTAAGGAGCAACAACTAAACCTAAAAATAGGGTTGAAAATCAATGTTGAGAGGACTAATTCGCTTAGACTAAGAATAAATGAAGGTGAATAGATGGTGAAGGGTAACGAGAAGACCCATAAAGTCGATAGCTTCTCTTACCTGGGTAGTGTTATTAGCAAAGATGGTGGATGTAGTGAAGACGTTAAAGTAGAATAGCCAAGGCCCAAGGTGTTTTTTTCGCAGTTGAAAAAACATGTAAGAATAGGAAGATAAGTCAGCGAACCGATAATAGAATATTAGAAGATATATTGATGACTTTGGTCAAGTATGGTTGTGAAACGTGGGCTTCTGGAAGACTAGGAGAATCTGTTGGATGTTTTCCAGAGATTGTTTTGTTTGCTTGCCCGCAGATTGTTTTTGGTATTCGTTTGAGTGACTGTAATTCAATAGTAGGCTGTAAGACAAATGTGGTTCAATTTCGCTGGGACACCTTTTGCAGATGAAGGATGACAGACTGCCAAAGATCGTCCTTTTTGGCCATCCATCTAGGTCCAAGCGAAAAGCAGGTCGTCCCCGAATGGGGCAGGATGGGGAGGTTCGTCCCTGATTAGGTTTTGGAAGGGCGTGAAGAGGGAAACTTTCATTAGATTGGGATGGAGAAGGAGCATGCGCAGCTGTGTTAGCCTCGGGCGGCTTGGTGCTCTAGTGAGTTGTCAGCAGTAGAAAAAGAACTATTAACACGCGGCCTTTGAACTTGCTGTATTTTCTCTCTATCTTGGTAGCGGGGCATCCTGATGAGTTAGAACTCTGATCAATGCCTTCGTCTTTTACTTGTAGGGGGTGAAGCGGCTAGAAGGTTCAAGAACAAAAGATTATTGGTATTTATTTATTTTCAGTTTAGATATATCTATTTTCTGACTTTGCATGGATGCCTTCTTCGTACTGAGTTTGTACCATAGCTTTGTATTTAGAATGAAGTGGTCAAATTTATTTTTCGAACCTGTGTAAGCATTTCTGTGCACCCTCGAGTCTAGCCTCATGGTCATCCGCGTTAGCAGGATTGTTCTGTATCAAATTTTTCGTGGTAACGAACTGTAAGTAAGGAGCGACCCGGCTCAATAGTAACCGAAAGTCTAAAAAACAGAACTTTGATACCAATAAACACATCAAAAGAATTGGATTTTTATGCTGATTTTTTTGACCCATCAAAAGTTACGAGTTTAAAAAAATTTGCCTTACTTTCGAAAAAAAAGGGAGAAACGCACCCTTAAAGTCTTAATGAAAATCACACCATCAGATTCAGCGTATCAGAGAACCCTACTGTAGAGGTTTCAAGCTCCTATCTGCAAAAATATGGAATTTTGTATTTTTTGCCAGAAGAAAGATCTCGGATGCGTGTTTATTTGTTGTTTTTTTCCCAGGGATGATCGTATCGACCCAGTGGTCTTAGAATATCGCGAGAGGGCTTATTCGAACGAAAATTAAAATTTCTCTTTTTAAAAGACCAAAAAATTGGAGGCCCCCTCCCACACTCATTTGTTTCTCAAAGATACCGAATCAAAATTTTGAGATTGCCATTTTGTTCAGCATAGTCGAAAATCTAATAACTATGACTTGAGGACGACTTAATCCCCCACAGTCCCCGGGGGAGGGGCTGCAAGTTATGAACGCAAGTTATCCCATTGTTTACATATACATTGGTTATTGGGAAATATACAGACGTTTTCAGGGGAAATTTTTCTGGTGGGGGGGGGGAGGGTACGGGAGAGGGCTTACGTGGGAGGATCTTACCATGGAGGAATGTTTCATGGGGGAAGAAAATTTACATGAAGGGGGCACTGGATTTCAAAACAATCGGAATTTACCATGGAGGAATGTTTCATGGGGAAAAAAATTTACAAGAAGGGGGCACTGGATTTCAAAACAATCGGAATTTTATGCTGATTTTAAATATATAAGTTTCACCAAGTTTAGTCTTACCCATTAAATGTTACGAGCCTGAGAAAATTTGCTTTATTTTCAAAAAAGGGGAAATACCCCCTAAAAGTCACAAAATACTGATGAAAATCCCACCATCAGATTCAGCGTATCAGATAACCCTACTGTAGAGGTTTCAAGCTCCTATCTGCAAAAATATGGAATTTTGTATTTTTTGCCAGAAGAAAGATCTCGGATGCGTCTTTATTTGTTGTTTTTTCCCAGGGATGATCGTATCGACCCAGTGGTCTTAGAATATCGCGAGAGGGCTTATTCGAACGAAAATTAAAATTTCTCTTTTTAAAAGACCAAAAAATTGGAGGCCTCCTCCCACACTCATTTGTTTCTCAAAGATACCGAATCAAAATTTTGAGATTGCCATTTTGTTCAGCATAGTCGAAAAATCTAATAACTATGACTTGAGGACGACTTAATCCCCCACAGTCCCCGGGGGAGGGGCTGCAAGTTATGAACAATGCCCACTGTTTGCATATACATTGGTTATTGGGAAATATACAGACGTTTTCAGGGGAAATTTTTCTGGTGGGGGGGGAGGGTTCGGGAGAGGGCTTACGTGGGAGGATCTTACCATGGAGGAATGTTTCATGGGGGAAGAAAATTTACATGAAGGGGGCACTGGATTTCAAAACAATCGGAATTTACCATGGAGGAATGTTTCATGGGGGAAAAAAAATTTACATGAAGGGGGCACTGGATTTCAAAACAATCGGAATTTTATGCTGATTTTAAATATATAAGTTTCATCAAGTTAGTCTTACCCATTAAATGTTACGAGCCTGAGAAAATTTGCTTTATTTTCAAAAAAGGGGAAATACCCCCTAAAAGTCACAAAATACTGATGAAAACCACACCATCAGATTCAGCGTATCAGATAACCCTAATGTAGAAGTTTCAAGCGCCTATCTGAAACTCGTACGTCTCGTTTATTAATAAAGAAAAAAAAATTAAATTGCACTTCAATAAGTCGCACGGAGCACAGAGGGAGAAATAAAGAAAGGAAGAAGAAAGAAAGAAGAAGAAAAAACAACCAAGGAAAATATTGACTCACGGAGATCGGAAAGGGATTTACAAAACGAATTATAAATAAATCAATAATGCATTCAATCCCTGCTACTTTAGGCGGAAATAAAAATCTCTTTTAATTTCCTTATATATATATATATATATATATATATATATATATATATATATATATATATATATATATATATATATATATATATATATATATATATATATATATATATATATACATAGAGTGATGGTGATTCAATTGCTATATCAAATAGCTTATATTTGTTGGCAATCTGGGGAAGTTGATATCTCAGACTTAGTCTTAATCCCTCATTTTTAACAAACGGGAAACGGTGATTCACTTGCTATATCAAATAGCTTATATTTGTGGGCAATCTGGGGAAGTTGCTATCTCTGGCTTAGTCTTGATCTCTCATTTGTAACAAACGTGAAACGGTATTTACTCCTGGGTCTTGATAAATGGCTATGCTTATTTTCAACCAAATGTTTCATGCTATGGAAAAAATTATCACTGCGTTGGATGTTTAAAAACCATATGCCCAAATTAAGGTGAAAAATTCGTTGCAAATCAAGAATACCCAGAAATAAAAAAGATGTTTTAGTTTCAGATAATTTTTCTGTCTTCCTAGGGTGTGTTAGAAAATGGTCCAGGATTCTTATTGATTTATTTTGAACAATTTAGAGTCCTCGTAAATGCGAAGGGAGAGTCAACATCCATACGCTTGGGCAATATTGAAAATAACGTTCAACTTATAAGAAATATAAAGTCCTCATGATCTGCTACGGAAACAGAAACTTCAATCGATGCAAACAACCAAGATTCCTGGTCACTGTTGCCACAAGTTTACTAATATGGGCTTTAAACGACAAAGTTGAATCTATGAGTGTGTTCCAGGTGGAAATTACAATTTAATTCGTATTTACTTCAAATTTAATACGAATTAACTGAGAACCTAAAACAGTGTATTATCTAATGCCCTAATATGCATTCTAATTTATTATTAAAACAAGAATAATATTATTAAGCAGTGAGTAAAGTATAAAAAATATAAGTTTTGATACCTTAATACTTATTTGTTACTATTACATTGCTTATTTGCCTCTATTTTTCCCACTTTAATGATGAATGTACAGAATTTAATTTAGTAAACACACTAGTTAACCGTATTCACAAAAATTTAATACAAAATTTAATACAAATTTAATTTTCGATCGTTCCAGCTGTTAATTCGCTCTCACCTGGAACGAAATATTAAATTTTTATTAAATATTATTAACTTTTCCTCGGACCGGGAACACGCCCTATATAAATACCTAAATATCTGAATACATTTACTCTTTTTATGGAGGAAATTGCAATACTAATAGTTTGAAATGACTCACGCCTCACTAAATTCGAACTTCTGCCAAAAACAATAAATTTCGACTTCTCTAGGTAGGGTATTGCCGATTGTCATGAAACCAAGAATTTACATTCAGAGCAACAGTTTCAAGGGATAATCGTAGGTCCTCCTAATTGCCTGCCTTCAAACTAATTGCTGTGTCATCCGCAAACAATATCGATAATTCTTCTTCTGAAGGCATGCAATTTCAAGAAATTTCAAGGTTTAGTTTGCTCCTTGCTCCCACCTAGAGCCAGCAAAAGGCTTCAGGAAGGTCTAAGTCAGTAACAAGCTTCAGAAAACTATGTCAGTTTTTACTGATATAGAATCACTCTTTACTTGCTATTTCCAACCATGAGCTGTTTAATGTCTCATGAAATAGGATTCCAGTATCACTATCACAGGGAGAAGTGCGTCATCCAGCATCAAACTACATTATGTACACTTTCACACACTTTGATTTAGGGGCATGCTATATATTTACTGGATTACCAGCGTCCGACAAGCCATTCGTGGCTTCACTCCCGATATGTCTAAGTTCAGACATATTACACATCACCAGAATAGTTCGATTTATCAAGAAACTCGGAGCTAAAGATGATAAGCACCTTTAGCACCCTCCAGCTTTTATGGCCCTCCAGCATGTGAATAAAAAAAATACATTCATTTATGCAATAATTGTGTAATTAAAAATTAGAGTTATAAAATGCACAATATCAAGATCTTCAAGTACCACAAAAATTAATTTAAGATGCTTCTTCTTTTTCCAAACTTTCCATGTCATCATTGATAATAGTTTCTAAAACCAGCTCTTCTATAAAAAGCGGTCATAAGAAAAAAACACAAAAAGGCCCTATTGTTCTTTAATATAGTACAAAATATGCCTTGAGATCGACTCAAAAAAAAATATCAAGTTACTGGAGATTTAAGTTTCGTTCAGGTAAAATACGTGTAAAATTTTGAGTAAAAAAATTTAAATATCGTGAGGGGGCATAAACATTTTGGAAATGCCTAGGTGGGGCATGACCCAAAATCGGTTGGAAATCTCTGCTTTAGAGTTAAGTGATATCATTTAACTAGAGTAAGTACCTACATTTCCCACAATATTTGGATTTCCAGAGGACTGAAACATTTTGAAGCTGCTGTCTTACTCTAGTCCTACCTTTTATTAAACCGCCACCGCCACTTGAGGAGGAAATTACCTTTGGCGTTGAAATCTGGAAACGCAATTAGGCAGTCTAAAAGAAACCAAAACAAAAAGCGTTTCCCTCTTTGAACAAAAGAAAAATTCCAATTCGAACATTGCTTTTTAAAACTTGTCAAATTTATATGAAAACCTGTTTATGACATCCAGGGATAGACTATTTCACAGGAGTACACCAAAGGTTCGCTTAAAAATGGAGAAAAAGAGCTCTCTTGGGAAAAAAGTTTTTAGTTCCAGTTCATTTATTTGTTTCTAAGAATTTAGTCCGCAATAAGCTTCTCGTAACAATCCACCCAGAGTCGGTAAAGTACAATTAGAGCTCACTAACTCATAACTAGCTCAAAATACGTGTATATTTGCAAGAGTGAAATCGATGCGTATTGATATCCTTTATCATTCTGCCACTGCTGATAACCTGAACGCCAAAACACAGATAAACAGAAAGGGAATTTATATCATCAAAGACATGGGATTTTATTTAATAAATTACCGACAAAAAGCTAAAAAGGCCACCTGCGTACAATCCCCCAATAAAATTCTGAGCGTGCACCATTAACAGCCGGACACATCTTTTTTAGTCTGTTTCCTCTTCCATTTTGTCTCATTTGGGTCAAACCCACGTTCATTCGAACCAAAAACGGCCCAGCCCGGGGTTTTGGCTACATAATCCTGAAAAAAACAACCAATGTAGAATATATAAAACTTACTCTGAGAAAAGTAAAAGAATAACGCTTGCCCCACACCATAAGACGTCAATTCCAGTTTCTATTTTAAGTATCCAACACTCACTTGAATTGTTTTCTCCTGTCAAAGAGGGAAAGTTGGGAAGAAAGCTTACGTTCAGCATATTCATTTGCTCATTTAATTTTTACACCAAATTCATAAAATTTTTTAGAGCTTTACACGGCTTAACTGCTACCCCTCCCCCCTCTTCCCAAAAAAGAATATATTAACCCATTAAGGAAGGATCCTTGCAACGTGTCGGTCCCCTGAGGATTTGAATAGTTTGAGAAAGAAAGTTAATGTTCTCGGATCTGGACGTTTTGGCTTAAAGACCCATTCGCATTAAAGCCCCATCCAATAGAAGAAATTGTCTTTGAGTATCTATGTCTACCATTCTTAAAGAGGAAAATAAACCTTGCCTTTACTTTTAAATCATTATATTCCTGAATTTCAAGGAGAAGGCAGGCCCAAAGAGGAGGGAAAAAGAGGCAGCTATAACAGAAAGATCCCGAAATACATCTAAATTGGATCCGACGAATATTTTCTGAAAAAAAAAAGAACTTTTAAGCATCTCCCCTCTTCAATCCAGAAGAGTTTATGCCTTAACTCGCTTTAGTAGCACTCGTAAGTGCGCTAGTTGTGCTGGGCTGCATTTATCTACGAACAGCGATCGTTGTACGGAATCTCCGAAATGTGCCAATTGTGGAGGATCTCATCCTTCTTACAGCCTATAATGCTCTGTGATTAAGAAGATCACTGATAAGGTCTTATCTCAGAAATGAATCCGGACATAAGTATAGTCTCATTTAATATTAATGGAACGAGAGGCAAGGACTTTTTTATTGATGATATGTATGTTAATTACGACGTTGTTTGTCTCCAAGAACATTTACTGACTGCCTTTAGCAAAACTTTTCTGAGACGAAGCAGTGATCACGCTGTTTTTGTGTGTCCAGCTAAAACTACGCGTGGAAGCCCTTCTGGCGGTTTAGCTTGTGTTTTTAAGAAAAATATTTCTAGTGCGAGTCCTGTGCTTTTCCAATCAAATGATACTTTTTTGCTGTGCGTCTTGGTAATATTGTATTAATTAATGTGTATCTGCCATATAACGATCGTTCCATTCGTTCACTTCATAAGTTCTCTTGTACTTCTAATGGACTTAAAACTTTAATTCTAAAGATATCGGATCATGGGTTGCAATTGTTATTGCTGGTGATTTTAATACCGATCTGGTTTCTGATAATGTAAGGATGATCAGCTTCTTGATTCTCTCCCGGATTATAAAATTGTTCGGAAGTCCCATGATTATACATATATTCACCATTCAGGTAGTAAATCAGACATTGATAATGTTATTTGTTCTGCAGCTCTTGTCTGCTCGCCAGTTGCGGTTCATTTTGACGAGCAAGATCTTGATCACCTTCTGCTGTCTTTTTGTTTATCAAAGCCTACAGATTGTTCTGGGAGAATATTTAAGAGTCGTGGCATACGTTCTAAATGGTTTTATAAGCCTGATTGGAAAAATGCGAATTTTTCTGTTTGTCTTACAACATTGGCTTCACTTCTAAGTACGATTTATGTTCAGTATCAGCTTCTGCAGTGTAGCTATAATTTTATTTATGCTATATATGAAATAGATCGATATTATCATTCTATCCTCTCCGCTATGAAGGAAGCTGAAAAAATTTCTGTCCCAGTAAAGTGAATCCAAAAGAATACTCAAAAGCCTATTTGGTCACTTGACCCTAGCCTTAAGGCATTTAAAAATAGAGCTAAATTTTGGCTAAAAGTTTGGACATATTGTGGTCGGCCTAGGTCTGGTAATGTTTTTCTTATTAAACAGAAAACTAAATTATAATTCAAGAAGTATCTGAAAAGTGTCCGATAGCGTGGGCTTGATTTTCCATCTTCGCCTAAAGAATGGAGGAAAGTAATTAATTCAAGTAAAACAGACGATTCTGATGTGAGCAGTGATGCTATTCCACCAAGTTCTTGGCATGCAAATTATTCGAAGATATTCTCCGTTTTGAATTATTCTGTTCATAGATAATTTGGCGAAGGGTCTGTTAAAATAGTCCCTAGATTTCTAAGTCAGCGCTTTATTCTGCCTATATCGCGTTGTGAAGTTATGAATGCTTTGATACATCTTAAGTCGAAATCTAATGATGCTGATGGTATCTCTAAGAAGCATCTAATTCCCCGATGTGCTGAATTTGTGTCACATCTCGCGCTTTTGTTTCAAATGTGCTCGGCGTCTTCTGTCGTCCGGAAAGCTTTTTGTGTGGGAGCGTGACTTCAATTTTAAAAAGAGGTAAATCGCCAACAGATTGCTCTTCTTACCGTCCAATTTCTGTTTCTTGCAATATTAGCAAGGTCTTCGAGTATATTTTTTTTACCTAGTCTAACTCAAAAGATTTCTTTCTTTGGTGAAAATCAACTTGGTTTGAGATCTGGTGTGGGGTGCCAACATGCTCATCGTGTCCTTTCTTCTATTCTACTTTCTAATTCTTCTAAGGGTAAAGGCGTATATCTCTGTACACTTGACCTTTCAAAGGCTTCCGACCCTGTTGTTCATAACCAGCTTTTCTTTTCTTTGGCTTCTTCTGTTGTTAATTTTTAGGTTATTTACCTTCTACGGTTTTGGTATTTTAATTCTTACCTCCGCCTGAATTCTTCTCCAGAAACAACTATTAAAATGCTTCAAGGCGTAAGGCAGGGAGGTGTTTTATCACCAACCGTTTTCAAAATTTGTATTTCTTCTTTTTTGAAAGAGATCTCGGGCACTCATTTTTCTGGTTTGACTGATATTTCTTCCATTACCTATGCTCAGAACATCCTTTTGATTAGTCGTACTAAATCTGCTCTTTCTGCGATGGTTTCTTTAGTTTCTCCGTATTTCCTAAATATTGGTCTATCCTTGAATCTTGACAAGTGTGAATTCTTATCTTATAATCTGTCCTCGTCTACTCCTCTAGTATGTAATGAATTTTCTGTACTTTTGTCTCTTCCTTTCGGTGGCTTGGTATTACTGTTTCTAATTCTCTAGCTCTTTTCCGTAAACAGATTGTTGCTGACGCAGTAAGAAAAATTCAGTTCAGTTATTCAAAAATTGCAGCAAACCGTGGAAAATATAACAGAAGAGCTCTTGGGCGCTTGTTTTCGACTTTTTCTGATCATTCTATATTTTTTTTTCCGGGTGTTCATTGTGTTCTTAAGCTAAAGGATTTGAAAAATATTAAAGTTAATATTTCAAATTTTGCAAATTTCTTCTTTCTCTGCCGCCATAGACTAGAAATCAGTATCTAGTAAAAAAATTCTATGTTGCCGATGTAACTCAAAAGCTCGGTTATCTACACAAAAAGCTTTCTGCAGATGCATTTTGTAAAATTGGCCCTGACCATGGTTTTTTAGAGTTTTTTTTTAGTAATTAATTGCTAGTGTTTTGTTGATGCTCTTTTTTGTTTTCTTTTTTTTTTTCTGGTATTATGTTTATACTCCACTTGTACTACTTGTTCTCTTGTAGTTGTGAGTAATAAATGATAGAATTGAATTAAATTGAGCATCAGTAGTTTTCAAGCACTAAGCGATAGCATCTTTTTTTAGGAGTTCAAGCAACTTCTTTTTTTAATAATACTTATGTTTCCCTTGCATTACACAGGACTCTCGTAGCATCAGCGAAGTCAAGCCCCACATAACTGCAAAATGGCATGGGGGAGACACCTCCGATGATAAGAAACGAATAAATGAATTGTTGGTAAAAACAATGAAATCCCTTTAACGATCAGATAATTCATGTCAACAGCTTCGATTGGATAACTTATACCGACAACCTTTTTTTTACCGCTAACTGCGACAAAGAAAAAAAAACGAAAATTTTGTTTAGATAAAAAAACTAAAATATTTCATTAATGATTCCAGTGAAAAAAAGTAAAAGTAAAAAGCTCATTTCTTTCGAAAAATAGCCTATCCATAGATACAGTCAAATCTTCTATCCCAATATGAATATAACAAAGCCTACCTCTTAGAAAGCTTGCCCAACTTTTCTATTCAATTTTCAGACAACGCCATTATCATTAGGTAAAACTCGTCGACTCTTAACAAAGTTGAAGAAGTCGCGACAACCACATAAAAATTCTCAAAATATCCATATGAGATGACTCATTAACAAAATGGAATCAATATATTCTGAAGTATCTCATGCATTGGACGCTATTGGTGGTGGAAGATGGAAAAAGAGAACACGAATGAAAGACTTAAAACATTTTTGAACAGAGGAAAACAGGATCAACAATGTACTTAATATCAAGTGTCACGCCGTCGCGCCAGAAACAAAAGTCTTCGAACTTTTTTTTTTCGAAACTGAGCTAGAGATTGATGAAGATTCATATGGTGGGTCATTTTTTGCTGGACACGTTTACAAAGCCGCATATACTTCCTAGGAGGCGAGGGTTATGGGTAATGCTTCGCACAAAAATCTTCCAATACCTCTGGTATACTTACATCACAATGAAGCCAGATTATTTACCTACACCACAGAAAAACAGAAAGTTCATTTCTAAACTTTTTATGGTCAAAATGTATACCTAATACTTTTCTTTCGTTTTACTAGATCAGAGTTTAACATGGGAAACAGCGTTAAACACAACAGCGGGTACAAAAGGGGGGATTATTCGGCAGGCCTTTCAAACGCTTAAGGAATAATATAATTGGCTGATTAACCCACTAAATAAAGGCACTTTTTAACAATGAAGGATAGTGCAATAATCTCTCGCTTTCTCTGCGGCTACATGCAATTGTTCAATTTTTTTTGTATCTACATCCTCGAGAAAACCCTATTATCGTGAGAAGATTGAAAAGTTTATTTTCAGTCTCCTTTATAATTGTGAAAAATAAAGGATATGTCTTATGCTAGGGCTTTCTTCTGTGATATGTCTGGAGTTAAAAAAAAACTTATTTGTCCTTAATATTTCTATGAAATTATTTTTGCACTTAATTATATTTCAGTACTGCGATTAGTCCGTTATTTTCTTCTCCAAAGCATTCTTGAGAGAGTTTTACAAAATGTTCATTAGGAATGACTCATTAACAAAATGAAATCGATATATTCCAAATCCTTTCATGCGTTTGATGCTTTTCACTGTTTTAAAGATGGAAAAGAACACAACAGTTCGAAGTTAAATATTTTTAAACAAAGGACAGAAGGAGAAATAGAGCACAACAAAATGAACTTCATAAGAGGTAATTATTCTATAAATAGAAAGAAATATGTGTGTCAGAGCGGGATGGTTAGTACTTCTGGCTATCGGTTAACTCCACCCCTCCGGAAGGTAGTAAGTGAATAATACAATGGAAATGGGATGGAGTCTCTGCAACCTCAAAAGTACCTGTCCAGGAGTTGTAGCACTAACTGCTTACTTTACGCAGTAGTGGATGCAAATAAGCATATTTATACAACTCTTTTGATTTCTTTTTCTTTGTAGAATTAGAGCCAAGAAAGATTTCCTTTTTGTCATTTTCCAATGTTTATTTTCAAACAAATGACAGCCTTCACCTTACCCCCAACTAGCCTTTAATAGTATTACAAAAACAATGAATAGTTAACCAAGAAAAGATCGAAAACAGCTTATTCTAATATTCGTCGATTTGGATTTTTTTTTTGCCGTCACTATAAAGATAGTTAAGTCAAACAAACAGCTTTCAATTTTGTTACAGTTACGCTTAAAGGTGGTACCTTTCCTAAGCGGAACTCAAAAGGAGGATCAGTGGGGAAATATGTGCTTTTTGATCCTCCTGATCAAGACTGCCTTGCAGAACCCCCTTTGAGAACGGCTTAGCAAACAGTTTTTGGCAATTATCTCAGAAGTGTAGCATTATCAGATACGATCTGTAGGCGTTACAGTCACGACTTGTTTTCAGTATCAAATATTCCCATATTCGTGATAGAAAAGAAAATCCCATTAAATTTCTCCTTTTCAAAAGTGAAGATGGTACAAGAAAACATATTCCTAAGAATTGAAACATAATACCTGGCTTATCTCTCTGATCATAGTGCCAAGTTCTTTTACCAATGTTGGACGACATAATAATTTACGATATTGTTTAGAAATTCTTCTATTAGTTTCTTTTTACTTTTCTTTAAACACCCAAACCATTTATTATTGTTTTTATTTACTATTTATTTGAAGACCCGTCATACAAAAGCAACAAGACGGAGCAGTAAGAGAGAACAAAATAATAAAATAATAAGGACAACAATTAGACACTTCGCAAAATACAAGACCAGCAAATACACGAAAGAAACCAGAATAAAAAGAAAAAGACTTATAAGAAAACGAGTATAAACACAAGCATTTGCTATCTGATGTGCCCATTATCTTACCATTGCAAGATATGGCTCCAGTCGCGTGATAAATTAATCGTTAAAATTCACAATACTTGTTAATATGACAATACATGAATCAAGTATACTATAACAGATAGACGCAAACGATTTTCGGGTCCAAGGTGGGAGCCGAAGGTGATAAGTTAAGAAAAGATAACAGCACCATCTGATTTATACAATATATGTGCGAAAAATAAAAAAAAATCTTCGACATGGTGCGGCCTACTATAAATGCTGCAGAACAGTAACGCTAACAATCATACAAGAATTAAAGTATTATTATTATCGAAAATTATTGAAAAATCCGTCACAATTAAAAACACAACACGACGGACCATATGAGAAAAAAGAATACATCACTGCTTCAGAATATGGGACCAATCATTTAAATTCCCATCAATTTTTCGATTATGCTTCGCTATCCGTCTAGCAACGACAACCTCTAAGTCAGCAACCTTGAATTTCATATACCACGCAGGCAGATGAAGCAGATACTTGGCAAAACGAAAGAACATGGAGCGGATTTTACTCTTGCCAGTTTTAGTTACGAGATTCCAGAAGGGTGCAGTATAGAGGATATGGGGAAGGGAAACAGTATTATATAGACTTGCTAGAAGATGTCGGTTGAATCGAAGTTTACAAGATACAATGGAAGCGTAAGCTGCTGAGATTCTACGTCTGATATTTTCAAAAAGAAGTTTTCGGGTGAGTCGGATAGAAGAAGCATTGGGCAGACCTAAATACATAAGGTGATCTATAGGTTGAACAGAGCTAGATCAAAGCGTGACGTAAGGGGCAGAGGAATTTGTTTTCCAGTTAAACAGGACAATATCAGATTTGGAGTTGAATTCAAGCCCAATTTTCTGATATTCCGCCTCAAGGAATTCCAAAATTTCGGTGATACGTTGAAGAGTTCGACTAAGGTTTAGGATGTCGTCAGTATAGAAAACCAAGCAAAGGTTTAAAAAAAGCAAAATTAGCGAAGGTGGGCACAACTCTTTTGCTTTCAGAACATAGTTATTAAAGAGGTCGTGATAGATCACAGCTCATGGAGATGCCCCTTTCTTGACTAGGATAAGTTGTCTTGCGCGGAATCAGGGGCATTTCTTTATCTGGGGGCAGCTTCAGGTGGGTACGTAGTCTTGAATATAAATCCCGAAGAGAACTAATAATGGCCAGATTCAATCCACGTTTACCAGCTTTCAGAAGCATCGCTGCGTGGATAAGAGAGTTGAATGCACGTCTGACATCATCCCCCCCAAAAAAATAAACAAGGCTTTCGCCAGACGATTCCGCATTAATCATGGCATTTACAACAGCGGTTAAAGCGTCGGCACACCCGGTACCTCGCTTGAATCCTAAATGGTGTGGAGGGGTATAGCAGACTTTTTCAAGTTCCTTAATAGATAGTAACTCAAAGAGCTTGCAAAGGGATGTAGCTACGGTAATAGGACGGAATGATATACAGTGGACTTCAGATTTCCCTTTTTTAGAGATATGAGTCAAATCTCCGATGCAAAAAAAAGAAGTAACGACACCCTGAGTGAAAATTATCTGCATAAACAGAGACAGATGAGCCGTAAGAAGCTTTCCCGTATTTCGAATGAATAGCACTAACTTGGTCAATACCAGATGGACGTTTCCATTTTAATTTTTGGATGGCATCTTCGATAGAACGGGTACTGACCACAAAATCCTCATCAGGTTGAACATCCAGAAACTGATCCAGAGCTACTTCATAAGATTGCTCCATGATAGGACCAGGGGCAGAAAACTCAGATTCATAATAAGCATACCATCCAGCTTCTGGAATGTCAGCTGAGGACGGTAACGAAGAAGGGGGTGCTGAGGATGAGACAAATTTAAATACCATATTTCGACCTTGTTTTGCACGGGCAGAATAGCTATTAATAAGATCTCTACGATGCTGAGCAAGAATGTTGGAAAACTTCCGCTTTGTAGAGATCCGTATGTCATTGACATGCCCGGTAGTGGGTCGCCCACTATCTTTCTACATAGAAAACCAAAACTTTGCTTGTCCACATGAAGTAAAAAGCTCTAGATTTGTGGACCATCCAGGAACAATTCCTTTGAAGACACATTGCATGGAGACAGCTTGTTTTTCAGCAAAGCGAAGGGCATGACATATTTCAGCACAATATATATATCAAGACGAATCAGGACTTCATTCTTAGGCAACTGGAGTGACTTTTGGATGAGGTGAAACCTGAAATTTTACTTAGAATCGAGTCAACCGACTCGGGGAACTGAGTTTGGTCAATCTTTGACCAATCACGACGATACCGCCGGGCTGAGAAATCACATGCTAGTGGACTACTTTGAGAAACGGAAGATGGCACACCGATAGAGCAAGTTATAGGTAAGTGGTCAGACAGCTGATAATCAAATATAACGTTAACTGTATCGGCGGTCAGATTTGAAGATACAGAAATGTGGTTGAAGTTAGAAGGTCGCGAACGTGTGAATATTCGTAAAATCTGACATTTCATTTAACACACGCAAAAAATCAGTAAATAAACCCTTAACTATAGTAGTACGTGGAGACGCCAGAGATCTAGTTTAGACAAATTACAATTAAAGTCTCCGGCTATAACACAAGGTAAACCTAGACGCCAAATTTTTTTCCACACAAGAACCTAACTTTTCGCACGATAAAACAATAATCGTTCTGATTGATCATTGGAGCAATCAATGGGTAGATGCACACTAATGCAAACACAAAAGTTCACTCTCACGGCTAAACACTGATAATTTAGGTCGAACAATCCCGAATGAGGAGTTAATTTAACGGAAGTAGTATGCACACCAGAGGGTCTGCCTCTGTTATTCAGCTTTCTAGCAGGCACACAGGAATTAAGTTCACTTAAAAAGCTTACTGGTTTGTTAATGTACTTTATGAAACCGTTTCCATAAGCTAATGTGCTTTATATGGTCGCAGGTGAATACTATGACAAAGTTAACTTATTTCGCATTGTTAAACTGATAATGAATTTTGAAAACAAAACGAAATCTCATGACAACGCTCTATTATAAACAAAAACCTGGATCTATAATACTCATTTTTTTTTTTTCAGGCTTACCCCCCTATCCTAAATACGTACTATGTTCAAGGCAGTCGCAAAAACCTAATTTACCTAGAGAAGCTCTCCCGCAGTCGACGGTTTGGTTAAGAATTGCAAATATTCCAAGTGCAAACGTTAGAAATAAATAACCCACTATTTTTTCCATTTTTTTTTTAAATATAAATTTATATATTTAATCAAGAATTTTTCAGAATTCTCCCGCTTCACTATTGGCCATTCTTCATCAAAAATCTTTCTATTTTAGGTTTAAAAAGAATAATTATGTTGTTACATCAGATACCAGGCTTTTTTTGAATTCAGCACGAGTTTTACTTTCCTTGCAACAGACAAAACTGGGCCATGTTTTTCAAAATGGTAGGCACATGGTTGTCCACTGCAATGGTATAAGGTACGTTAATACTTTGTAGCGGAATTACTGTTTCAATGAGCTTGATACTTCCTTCTTCGCATTCACTGTACTTGATTTTATACTCCTTGGCTTTGTTATTCTTTGTTATTCATCGGTTTTTACTAAAGGTTACTTACAAAAAGCCCGGACACATAAAAAACAGTTTCCAAATGAGCCCTTAAAACTTAAAACGAACAGAAATTGCTCCGTATATGAAAGGGGCTGTCCCCTCCCCAACGCCTCGCTCTTTAGGCTAAAGTTTGACTCTGTCACACAACTTTATTTTTTAAAACAATAAAAACTTTAGTCTTTCAAAATAGTATTTGGGGGATTGACCCCCCCCAAAAAAAAAAAAAATTGTTCGACTCGTAAAAACGTAAAAAATGGATATAAAATTTTTAATTCGTATTTTAAAGTTTTTTTTTGTAAGTAATTCCCCACCCCCTACGAAAAAAAGCTTTCAAATGAGCCTTTAAACATCTCTCTGTAATGTTTCCGTACCCCACTAGTGGCGAAGAAAAATTCACTGCTACCCATACGAAAAAGTGTTTTCTTCTTGAAAAGATGGGGGACTCTAACGCCCCTATATACGTTTTTTTGGAAGTGTCTGGATCATCAGACCCCTTTCATCCCAAGTTTTATAGAAAACTTGAATCAACCGACACTTGATTCATTTGATAGAAAAGCTTTAGTGACGGTTCTACCATTGTAAGGTATACTATAAGAGTACATCAAAGCAATTAGTGGTACGGAAGAGCATAATATTGCTAAGGATAAGGTAGGGAGTGAGGCTAGTCGTTGGTTTGGTGTGAAATCAGGAGTTAGGCAGCGTTGTATCCCATCCTTTTTATATGGATTATTCTGATGAACTGTGCCCTAAGGAGCTCAGCAAAGGCTATGGGAAAGCATGTAATGAGATAGCAATGGAAAACTCCATTAGACTCCGATAACGCAAATGGTTTGAGTGTCCTAGATAAGAATGTTAGCGAAATATATGAATGTTTCGAGAGTTAACGGTCCAAGAACCGGTTAGTAAACTAACGTTGAGAAGACTAAGTCTTCAAGTTCTCGCTTGGTAACGAGGAATCGAACGAATTCAAAGCTCCAAATACCTGGGTAGTATTATTGATAAGAAGGCCGATGCAGGGAAGATGTAAAAAACAGAATAGCCGAGGGATTTTTTTTCGGCATTTGAAAAAAATATAGATGAAAAGGAAGATAAGTTTGTCAACTAAGACAAGAAGTGTCGGAAGCCACATTACAGACAACGGTAAAGCATATCTCTGAGATCTGGACGTTTCAAAAGGCTAAGGAAGAGTTGCTAGATCGTTTCCAGAGAAATTGTCGAGAGATACTTATAGTTTTATCAAAGAATATGGGGTACGAAGAATGTGGTTCGATTCCGCTTTCTAGTACTATAATGAAAGACAATTTAAGATGGCTAGGCCGCATTTTACGGATGAAGGATGGCAGATTGCCGAAGATTAAGTTTTTATCCATCCTTATAGGGTCAAACGAAAAGCAGATCGTCCTCAAATGGGGCAGGATGAAGTCATTAAAAATGATTTAGAAAAAATTGGAACTTCTTAGAAGGGGGATAGAGTGAAGCTTTAAATTGATTGTGATGGAAGAGGGGCACTCACAGCTGTGTTGGGTTCAGGCAGCTTGGTGCTGCAATGAGTTGTCGGTAGCAGTATTATTAATAGAAGAAAAAATTAAGGGCGAAATTAAAAAAAAGAAAAAAGAAGGAAAGATCAATGAAACCGTACAAGATATCAATGCAAACATTAAAAACTTCAAAGAAGCTTATTTGTATACAGGATACAAAAAACGTACACTCAGCCCTAACGACGCAGACCAGCTACAGAAGGAGTGACTTATTATTTCAGCGTCACGTAAACGTGGTGTAGCCGAATCCAACCCTGAAATTATTGTCCAAAAAGTCGTTAAAGAGAAATGAAGGGGTACATAAAAGACCTTTAGAAAGAAGATTTTTTATTCAAATAATACAACAAACTTACCATAGAGGTAAACGTTTTCTCTCCATTGGTCTTGTAATATGCAAGTATAAGTTCTTGAAACTTTTCGTAGTCAATCCACGTGTGCCATTCATTGTCGATTAGGAACTGAAAAAAAGAAAAAAAGGATAATCAACGCGAAAAAGTAAAAGAAAAATTCCCTAGAAAGCTATTTGATTACAATTATTTTTTAGAACTGTCATTTCGAAAATGTTTTCCTAAAAGCATTATTTAGTTTAAACAATTCTTAAATTTTACCTTACACCTATTCACTATAACCTATCCTACATTATAAATGCAAAAAAAAAAAAAAAAAAAAAAAAAAAAAAAAAAAAAAAAAAAAAACAGATTTCAATTTTTATAGATTCTTATACTTTAAGAACACTGAGGAATCCTTTATCGTTAGCAGAAAGATCTAGCTTGGGAAAGACCAAAATCCTTAACTATGTGATATCTATTTTAGAGAAGACAGCTTGACTAAAATGTTCATTGCCAAAAGCAAGAAATCCTTTACAGGCGACCTTTGAGCTTCAAAATCATAACACTAAAAAAAAGAGAAAGTGCGGAAGTATATCTCTCAATTTTGGCCCCACATAATTGATACAGAGCAGTTGGGTCCACATAGCTCTGTTTTGATCACAAGTACATACAACTGATGATTTTACAATTGTTTTCTTCATAGCACCCTATTGAATTATTTCGCATCTGGGGTTACATTACCTCTGTGATTGTCACTCATCTTGTGTAAAACATACCATTTTACCTCTGAAATTCCGTAGATTTTTTTTTCAGTCAGAAATATTTTGGATCTTGCCAATATTACATTCCTCATTCGGCATTTTCCCACACATTGTATACTTCGTGACTCTTGTGTGTGCAAACCATTCAACTAATAAGGTGAATGCTTTCAAGTGAATTTAAAAATTCACTTGAATAAATTAGTTTCTAAAAAAATTACCATTCAATTCAGTACCACAGACTCTAAATAGTTAAGAGTCAATCAAGTGCTTTACCCCAAAACCTCTACATACAAGAGATTGGCTTGGTGAGATCAGCTTCAAAATGATCCAGCTCCTTTTTAATTCCTAAGTACCTCTGTAAGCATTTCGATCATTCTTAACCCATTTCTCTTTATCCACGAATTTCAAATAGTTCGTTAAGTTACGATCACAGGCAGAAGATATTGAGCTGGAAAACAAAAAGCCACGTGGACGCATGTAACTCACTACAGCTTAAGTACGTGGCATTGCAGATACGCTAGGATAATATTGTTCTACATATAAAACCAGTAAGGCCACTTACGGTTACCATAAAGGTAGAAAGTGAAGGGGAGCAAAAAATTGCACTGCTCCACCAAAACAACACAACAATCCGTTATGCCGATGTATCACGAGCCCATTCAAAATCGGGGATTGAAGTAGTGATATTCTACGATGCTCCTGATCTAAATGAAGAGGTAAAAAGTTACCACTCGAGTAAATTTGCAACGGTCTTTCAGACTGAAACGATTGGAACACAACAAACAGCTAAGAAACTAGAGCAACTAAAAAGTACATTTACGGACATATTTATCTTATCTGATAACCAAGAATAGCTCAACACTCTTGAGACTAATAAGAGCTTGAAAAAAAAAGTCAGTTTGAGTGGTAGTAAGCCTCAAACAGACTAAGATCTAATGATACTCATATCACAGAGATGGGAGGCCCCAGGACATTCTGCGATCGAAGGTAAAGAATTAGCAGATAAAACAGCTAAGGCCAAAGTCTCCATTTACTGTTAGGGATTAAAACCTGTCATTCCTGGAAAGCTACTACATGGAGATATAACCTTGAGAGGCCGGATCAAAACTGGGTCAAAAGGTGGACTGGGTCAAAAAAAATTTCTGGACAAAACTAGATCATGGACACAAAGGAAGCAATTCCAAAGTTTACCCCCACACTGATCCAAGGCCTGCCTCGACTTAGATTGTCTGATAAAAAAATGGTTATTGAAGCAATTACAGGAATTGTGAATTTTTGGAATCATTTCACTCGACTGGAAAGAGCTTATTCCCAAGATTGCCAAAAATGCAAGATGGCTGTGGAAAGACGATGCCATCTAATGAAAAGTGTGATTAGATACGGACTGGAGACGCTCCATAAACTGGATGTGTAGCTAGAGGACACAGTAGTGGAGGATAGAAGAGATACTTAGCTCTTTACTAAGTAGATGATGGTGTGTTGACTCTGATTATAAGTGCATTTTTTTATGATCCAACCGTACTTTTAAGTCTAACTGGACTTTTTAAGATTTAAAGTACAATTGTATACGCCAGATAGGAGTTCAATAGGAGTTCACGCCAAAATTAAAGTTTTTCGAAGATACAATAAGATACAGAATTAACACTACCGTTCAGATGTTCTTGTTAAAAAGAGTTTCTGCAAGTGGGATGGTAAACTGTTTTTCCAGGCAGGAATTTGATAGAAAGAAAATGGATTCATATCCATGTTATATATTCTCTGAGTTTTCGTTTGGTAACCATGACCTCCTATGCCATCAATCTACAAATGCCTCCATAGTTGAACCCGATCAAAATAGACTGGCTAAATTCACCACTACCCAAGCACCCGCCCCTCCCCCCCTAGAATATAGTTTCCTGTAATCCACTAAAATGTATTTTTTTTGTGTATGGAATTCTTTCGATGTATTCGGTCTGTTAGAATTGTAAAAACAATTAAAGCTTGATAAGTCTTCCCAAGCCACAGTTTAGCCCTAACTTAATTATTATGATGATCTTAATCAGGAACGTACGTACTTTTATCTTACAAAGGCAATAACAGCAGGCTGAGTTCAAAATATGGTTTAATTATCCCCCTTCTCGTTATACCAGTGAGGTGTCGACTACGAGTGGGTCAGTTCCAAACAGGGACCTAATTTAGTCCCATTACTTGAGAGACATTAAGGAAATTGCAATGGGATATACTTTACGGGACTGCCAGTGTCTTTCTCGTATAATAAGAAATCTTTAGCGGAGACGTGGAACTAGTAAAATTTTGAGGATTTCTGGGGATTTCGAAGTTGAAAATAAAAGGAGCGTGGATAATATTTTTATGTTTGTATTATAAGAAATTTTGACATTAATTGACGGTCAACTCAGATAAAGCATCGACTAATTGACCATATTTTAGGGATAACTTGGTTATTGTCATTATCTTTACTATGCAAGTACGCATATACACTGAACACCTTGTGAATGATCCCAATATTTTCCCCATTTTCTAAACCATAGCTTTAATAATGATCCAAGATATTTATAATGAAAACCCCTGGGAATAGTAGTCTTTAATTTGAGATGCTTGTATTCAAAATAGTGATTCAACCCTGGATACAGACAACCAGACACGCAAATACAGACTCCCTCGGTCTCCCTTCTTCCTCCCTGGGAAGAATGTGTGGTCTTACCCATGGGCGTACGTAGCTTCTTCTCTAGGATGGGTGGGGGAGGGGCAGCCAATACTTAGATGAAGGATGGGGAGCTGAGGTTATAATGGCAGTTCACAAAACCTTACATTGCTAGCAAGTTCTATCATGCCTATGAAACCTTTATTAATAAGTAATCACCAAAAATCATAAATCATCGATAAGCTTCAGCATTTATCAATCTTCTTGGATTAGCTGCCCCCCTCTGCCCCCTTTCGTACGCCCATGGTCTTACCCCTTCCCCAGTCTAAAAAAAATTTACAATTTTGGAGGAATCCAAAGACCATTTGTCAAATAGGTATTCATTGTGCTTCGACTTAGGACAATCATACTGCGATCTTTAAGATTTTTTGTGATCATCATTTTAACTATTAAGGAGCGTTACATTAATAATCCCAAAATGATCCCCAGTCAAAAGACTCCTTTAGTGGAAAAAAGCGTCCAAATCTTGAGACGGTACTTGAAAGACATTGCTCTGTACTAAGTAAAGTCTATTGCTTTAACCATGAAACGAAAAAATGAAAACTGGAACAAGATAAAATAAAAAAAATAAAACATAAAATAAAAAACTGCAGCATAAAAATTAACGTTAGCTTCTTCCAAAAATAAAGGCTTCTTAAAAAGAGAACAGAAGTAGATTAAAAGCAAAATCTAAGACAAAAGAAAGTAGGGCTTCTGGAACACGACGGAAGATTCCAGAACAGCAAATATATAGCTTTATATAGCCAATTAGCCAAGGAGCCTGTAGGACGACAGGCATAAAAATAAACAAAAAACAAGTCTATACCCCCAAGCGATAGCCAGAAATCAACTAGACTGTGATTCTAAAATACTCCGGTAAAACATTGGCTTCGTCTACCGTTTCCGGACGCTCGGTCTTACAAACACTTGGAATTAAATGAAGTGAGTTTAACTGCAGTGAACACATTGACTTGTATTGTCTATCCTGAAAACCTAAAGAGAAACTATCCTTCCTAAAATGAAATAAAAATGAAATAAACTGAAATAAAATGAAAATGAAATAAAATAAAATGAAATGAAGGCGGAAATTTTTTGAAATATGTTAACAGCTCCCAACCCCCATCTGAAACAGAGATATACTTTTAAGAAAAATTCATTTTGAAATAAGAAAGAAATAAATAAAAGAAGAAAAAAGAGAAGAGAAAGGAAGAAGACAAAAAGGGAAGGAAAACAAGACAAAATAAAGACACAAGACAAAAACAAATTTTGTATACTATTTGTGAAATAACAAACCCATAAGTTTTGTTTCAAACTAACTCAAATGTATTTGTCGATAAAATGTGCATTATTACAGATTGTTTTTCTTCTTATTGGTGTTATCATTTAAATTTCCAGAGCTTGGCCTTCAACAAATCTTTATTAAGATGAAGACTTTCTAAAAAACAATAAATTTTATAAAAAAAAAGAAAAAAGGAAAGGCAGCCAACCTTTTTATTAGCAATGAGTATACAATTCGAATGTTCGTGTTCAGATGCCAAAGCATACCCATCAATTCGACTTAACAGCTCATCGGAGAATTTGACCACCTCTTCATGCCAGGGTACATTTTCCATTGTCAGCGTACTAGCTTTCGAAGTTCCACAATATGTCACTCCCTAAGGAAAGTATTTAGCTCTTTTAATAGTTCATATAATGTTTACCCACCAAAATCAAAAGACATGGTTCGTCAAAACGAGTTAAATATCAATTATATTTAATCCGACCGCGTAGAATTCAACTGGGATATCAAATTTCAACTTCCTTTTGCTTTAATGAAAATTTTCTCAACTGCTAAAAGCAAAAATCAAAGGACAAACACTCCACAAAGGAACAATACTTTCCACAATCACAGAATATTAAATGGAAAACCAGTGATCTTATACACAAAACAGTCACATGGCTGAGTCTAATGTCTTTTGATTTTGGCCTTTAGCAATTCACTAGAAATTAAATATAATGACACTAGTTGCTTGACACAAAAGACCGAAGGACTTTTCAATCCACTCAACCAGATTTCAACAGAGTTCTCGGCCGACTCGTATTTTCTTTTTTTCTTGACGTACTAGCCATATATGAGACTAAAGCTCTTAACCTTTGGCTGTGATTTCTGAAAAAGGAGCATTTTGGATTTAATATCCTACGATAGTAGAGGGCCATGCAACGCATGGTTGCCAACCACTCATGTCCAAAAAGAGAGCAAATCAAGGTAAAAAAAAGTGAATTTTGCTAAAAAAGAGTGCAAGTCAAAAAATTTGCATGCGCAAGGCTGCCAAAGCTTCCGCTTCCCCTCTGAGGTAAAAAGAGTGCATTTCACACAAAAAGTTTGCAAGTGGGCAACCCTGTTGCAGCGTCTACTAATAAGTTTAGTATTTTCGCAACACTTAATAAGTTCAGTATTTTCTGTTAAGAATTTATTTATCTGGGAATATATAAAAGATAGCAAAACATATTTTCCTTATAATTAATTTATTTAAGATTTTTAGGAATTTACCCCTTCTCCCCGAAAAATTCACGGGCACAGTTTTGAATAAAGCCCTTTTTTCAGCATTCGTAACACCACCTTATATTTCAGCGAAAGGCAATCATAAGCACCCGGAATGCCGAAAAGCTAAACAAGGACTAAACATAAAAACAACTCAAAACCATACTTACTCTTGTTCAAAATAAGAAAAGACTCGGCCATACCTTTATCTCAATGAAATCAGGCGAGCCAAGCTTGACCAGATCTGCATAACCTTCAATCTCTTCAACATTAAACTGTTTTACTAACGTTAAACGATAGACCGTACGCTGACCCTATACAAAAAAAAACAACTATGAATTAATTATGTCAGTATAACCAAACTACCATTAGATACTGTTATTAAATCTAAATTCACAGTCTTCTAACGTAACAGAGGAGGATAATAGTAATATTAATGACAGTCGTCAGTAATTCTACACCCGATGAAACCCGAAAAAATTCAACAGATATATCTGACATGAGCTCTCATTAGCTGACATGAGGATCCAGAAAAGAATTTTCTAGACAAAAGTAGCTTCTAGTCTATATTGGGGTTCTGAGGTTTGGGGTTTTGCTAAAGCAGCTAAGCTAGAAGTAGTTCAGGTAAAATATTTTAAGAGAAATTTAGGCTTGAAGGATTCATTTAGTTCAGTGGTACTGAAAGAAGATTTGGGGCTTTTCACTTTAAGGAGTATTAGATTGGTTACAATGCTGAAATTCTGAGAGAAAATAATTAGGCTACCTAGAGTTCGGCTTCTTAAGTCAGCTCATTTGGAGAGCTTGAAGGAAGGTAGACATGATTCGTAGCCAAATCAGGTCAAGAAAATACTGGACCTTTGTGGCCTTTCGGAGATTTGGAATGAAGAAAAAGGCCCAATGGGTGAAAGCGTATCAGTATGGAAGGAAGTCCAGCGAGCCCTAAATGGCCAAGAAATCCAAGAGTGGCACGCTCATAAGGACCAATCTATGTCTTTAAGGTTTTAATCCCAAGCTAAAGACTGTTATTTTAAAGTTGGGTTGAATAAAGAGGATTTGAAGAATTTGTTGTTGGTGAGAGGGGATAGTTGGATTTAGAAGAAAGAAGAAATTTTTGGGAAAGTTTATGTTGTTGGCTGGCCCCTATTTTTGCCCTATGTGTGGATGTGTGAATGAGAATTTATTTCATTTTGTATTTAAGTGTGAAGAGCTGTCTGAGTTGCGGAATGATATTTTTGACGAGTGTATGGAATGAATGCTGGTTAATTGAGCGGATGGCTGAGAGGAACGAATTTGCTATTAAACACTAGTGTAAGTTTCTTCGTTTAGGGATTAAACATAGGGAAGCATAATTGAGGGGATAGCTTGTTACGGTTTTTAAGATTTGAATTTCATTACTATTGGTGTTTGTCGGTTAAAATGTTGAACCTTGGTGTGTTTCTTTTTTTTGTACTCTTCTTGTTCTTTTTCTTTCTTTTTTTTTAATTTATATTATCTAAAGTTGTATTTTGTCCCTGCGCTCTGTTTGTAGAGTGTATTCTGTATTGCTATGACCCGCAGGCTTTTTGCAATAAATCTTATCTATCACAGAATAACACCCTTAAATGAACTCGTTCTCGTTTTTTTAGGAATTCACATGTTTATGGGCGGAGAGGATTCGCCTGTTTTCGTGGATTATAGTATATATCCGAATTAGTTACTATGGGGAAAATCCATTAGTAAGGCGTTTCAAGAAAACCTGATTGTCATGAATAATGTATGTTGAGTTTTTCTTCAATTATAGTTTTCTAAAATTCATAATTTAGCTCAATTTGGCGGGTCGATCTAACTTTCCTTTGTATTTAAACACTGATAAGTGATTATAGACACCGCAGCTGAAAACTCAACCAAGAGATGAGCCCCAAAAAAACGAAGCCAAAAACATACTGAATACGTATACCCAATGTGAATTCAATAGAGACCACCAATTTTTTTTTACTGCTTTTCTTATTCAAGTGCTTCCCTAGTTAGATTAATACCTTTCAAACCTAAACAAGATGCAGAAGCTTTCTTAATCTTTACAATACAATTGTCAAGTATAAAGGTCTTATCTTAAGCGAAGACTTTGCCTCTATGTATTATTTTGTAATTTGAATGTTGAAACTAAAGAAGTAAAAATGAGTTTTGGTTAAAAAGGTAAAAACTAGTAACCAACAATTCTTTTTGTAGCAGTTTGGTGTAAAAATCCTTTACAAAAGGTCGTCAGTTCTTTATACAACGTTGGTGCTATAAAAATTCTACTAGTTATTAATAAAATGACACTAATCTCTTATGAAATGCCAAGTTTTTTATAAAATGCTGCTAATTCATTATAATACGCAGCTAGTATCTTCCTAACTTAAAAAAAAAATTTGCGACTGCGACTACTTTTGACTACGCCTGCTCACGACTGAGACTACTTATAACTACAATAGCAATTAATTGCAAATGCTACTACTATGTGACACTAGACTCTATAGTCCAAACCGGCGGTGCTGATCTCCATTTCATGGCCCTACTACTACTACTACTACAAAGACTGCGGCTACTACTACCAAGGCTACTATTGAACTAAATCCAAAAAGGTTGAGTGTATCCAGGTTTTCAAAATGAGACAGATGCTTGATCTCAGAAAAGTAATAGGGTATTAGGTTGAAACTCTCAGGGAAAGTTCAGGATGTATAACTGAATCAAAAGAAACTATGGCTATCCAGGTTGTCAAAAGGGTGTCTGTGCAATATCCCAGGAAAAACTAAGAGTATTATGTTGTAACTTTCCGGGCATGTAGTAGGGAATGTTAAACGAAATCAAAGACCCCATGGGCATCCAATTTGTCAAAGGGGCGTATCTGTGATATCTCAGGTATGGCTAAGGGGCATTCATTTAAAACTGCCTGAGCATGTTGAGGAGAAAACTGAACTGAACCCAAAGAGACTATGTGCATCCCAGGCTGTCAAAAGGGTGTATCTGCGATATCTCAGGAAAGGTGAAGAGAATTAAGTTGGGACTTTCAGGACATGTGAACGGCGATTGTTGATTAATATTTGTCAGCAAACAAGGCAGTGAATCATAGAATTAGAATTCCCTAACTCTATCACTTTTGGTCATTTGAAATCTAAAAAATATTAAAAAGGGCACTACAAACTTTAATTTCCGTTGGAATGAGCCCTTCCTGATCTTCTAGGATCATTGACTCGATATAATCATCCCAAAAAAAAACAAGCATTCCTGATCTTTCTTCTGGGAATATGCAAAATTCCACTATTTTTTTTTAGATAGGAGCTAGAAGCTTCTGCAATCGGGTTCTGCTGAATTTAGTGGTCTGATTTTCATTAAAAATTGCTTCTTACCCTCAGTTCACTACATTTAGATGGGAGCTTGAAGCTTCTGCAATCGGGTTATGCTGAATTTAGTGGTCTGATTTTCATTAAAAATTGCTTCTTACCCTCAGTTCACTACATTTAGATGGGAGCTTGAAGCTTCTGCAATCGGGTTATGCTGATTTTAGAGGTGTGATTTTCATTAAAAATTGCCCCTTTCCCACAGTTCGTTACTACGAACTGTTTGATACAACATTCACCACAATGATTAGAGCGTCATAGAACTCTTCATTAATTTCGAAGATGCAATTATAATTCTCCCATTATCCACAGATTTTATATAGGCCTAATAATTTTATAATTTATCCTCAAAGTTTTCCAAAATTTAGATTTACTAAAAATGAATAGTGGAAATTTTTTTGGTATTCCTAATATAAGACAGGATCTAGTTTTTTTTAAAGGATTGAAAATTTCCTAGTCTTCATAAATATTGTTTAAAATTTTTTTTATGTGTTTTTTGTTCAGCATTATCACATTAAACTCTCTGAGAAATAGAACTTCATTTTTTTTTTTTTTTTTCCAAGACTCCAGATGTGGCCTAAACCCTCAGGATTCCAAATGGTGATCTTTGGTGCTCCAGAATTACGGACTCTGATTCAAAGACAGGGAATATAGGCACATTGACATAAAGTTGGTAGCCCCTTTCCAATGTCTAGTCAAAATAAAACTGAAGAATTAAAGAGAATTTAGAATATTTTGCCAGGAGGCATAGTACCTTGCAATATCGATTAACAGTAGAAACTTAGTACTTATTATATATATATATATATATATATATATATATATATATATATATATATATATATATATATATATATATATATATATATATATATATATATATATATATATATATAAACTTAAAAAACCGGAAGGCTAATACAAAATTCGGGAACATATACCCAAGGATCTATATATATATATATATATATATATATATATATATATATATATATATTTGTCGCACGTCAGGGACAGCAAAATTTTCAAGCTGCAAGGTGTCCTTTGATTGAGTATAGTTTTACACTATATCAATTAGCAACATTTAAAAATTTGTTAGTTTTTTTTATCGACATTTTAAAAGATAAAAAAATCCATAAAGCTAAATCGCAAGAATTCGAGCACATATTTCCAAACACACAATATAATTTTTTTGGCAAATAACCATTATGCGTCAAATAAAAAAAAATAATCAAGCAAGTTATCTTGAACTTTTCAGAAATAGAGCTATTTTAACTATTGAACCAGAAATCACTTAAACATCACAACTTTAAGGATTCGCATTTCAAAAAAATAAGAAAACAGATCAGAAGGCCACACTACAAGAATAAAAATGACAGTCGGAAAAAACTATCTGAACTGTTCTTATTGGATGTCATTAAATCTCCAACTGAACTTTTTAAATTTGTCTATAGATCCCGTGAAAAACAGCGTCCAATGAGCCATCTTCAACACCATTACCTCGAGCCAGAATTTTTTTCTGACAAAAAGAAGCATCAATTTTTTTCTGAATTTCAAAAACGTTTAGTTCAATAGCACCCGAGAATATGAGGGTAATATTATATTTCTGACCAACGGGAAATGAAAAGCGGCTTTAAAAGAAATTTAATAGCAGCTGCACAGCCCGAAAATTTAATAATTATAGATATTCTTTTTTTCTGCTTAATCGAATCAGCAAAAATATCTACACTTATGTTTCTTCTAAAAAAAATCTCGAAACTTTTACTGTGGCAAAAGCATCTATTTTATTCTGGTTGAAGTAACAAGGACATCAAAATAAACTTTTTTCCCCTAGACCAATCTTAGGTCTATTTACCTCCTGAAAACCATGAATTTTCCAGAATTGTATTTAGTTTGTTTCCGAACTATCATGTTTTAAGGCACTATCATTTTTCGTCAGTGTTGCCACGTCCAACCGTGAAAATAAACAAACAAAACTAATTTTTCAAATTTGACAACGCTTTTTGTCTGAAAGAATACAGACATTTATAGTAAGTTCATTACCACGCAGACTTTCAAAAGTTACACGTTATTAAGCTGTTGAATGCAGGGACGAACCAAGAGGTTGGTTTAGGGGCAAGTGTCCCCCTCCCAGAAGGTTAAAAGTTGCATTGATTATAGGGACGAAGAGGCAGAAAATATCAATAGTGGAATTAAGTTTGGTTGGTGCCCCTCCCAAACACATATTCTTTACCTCCTCCCCCCCCTGGGCAAGTGCCATATCTTTTTTAGCTTAGTTTTGCCGATTGTTCACCCGCATTTGTACGATTGTTCAACCTACAACCAAAAACTGAATAACTGTATATGATGGTCATTATTACTAAAAATTGAATTTTGGATTTTCCCTAATTTTTTAAGACATACGGTTGAGTAAGTTCCCCGCATTAATTAACAAATAAAAAAAAAAATGCTTTTCACTGTCCTTGGTACTTCAACTAAGAAACTTAACAGCATAATACCTTTTTACCCAATTTGTTTACATTTGCTCTATTGGAAATCGTATTCTTCTGAAAATTATATATTACAATGCATTCCAAATATTTAATATTATACTTATTTTGAAATTCTTTCATATAACAAGGATGTAAATCACATCTACACGTTGTTTTCTCCTCTTCCAAAAAACTTTTCTTTTTTCTTTTGAAGATGAAACAACAGCTATAAGATGAGTTTCAAAAATGAAAGGTATTGATCCAGATACCCACCTTTTCTCCAAGAGCTTTCAGACTTTCTAAGAATCTCTCCCAAAAGTCCTTGAAAAGTGGTCGATCCACCTTCTTTAAACTTGATTTTGTGCTAGCGTCTACACTCACGTACAGTTGAGTACAGGGATCCATGGATCTAAATGACAAGAATTCCTTTTAAGCACTTCAGTTAATGAGATCATTAGGGATTTTTGACAAGAATATCCCAAACAGTTAAGTGGAGAAAAAAGAGTCGAATATCACAATGACGGCTAGCTTTTTTCCTTCTTTGTTTATTTGAAATACTTTGTCCTTGAATTGTTTTTTAAAACACTTTAAAAAGAGGAGAATTATCTGACCGACGGTGTGGCAACTAAACAACAAAAGATGGTATGTCAATATTTTTTAGGAAGGATGAAGAAAGGGAAGCTAGAGCCAAGAATAGAAAGGTGTAACTATGGAAAGTCTTTCCGTAGCCGTTTTCTAACCATAGAGTGCATACTCGTACACTATAATAACCAGGAATCCCATTTTTAGAGGGGATAGGTCCAAGGAGCAGTAACAATAAGGGATATTGAGAAAAAAATTAACTCACTAAAAAAAATTAATAAAATTCTCAAGCCTTACTTAAAAAAAAGCATAGTTACAAGTCAACAAGCATACGCTCGGCACCTAGAGAAGCCCGTGGCAGCCAACCAAGCATAGATTCGCCCAGTTAGCAGCAATAAAATAACTTTTTTCGGCCAAATCAATTTTTCGGACCATGATGCCATTCTCTATAAAATAGATGAGTTTAGCCTAGACAATATTTCTGTTACCAAAGTGAACACGAACGCCATTCACCATCTCATCTCACGAAGTGGCGACAACGCGATGCGAATCAAGAGCGTTTGACGTCTTCCCAAAGGGATACATACAACGAAGGGTGAATCAAGATCAATTAACGACCTTTAAATCGACTGCTTAGAATTGAATGATGTAAAAATCAAATTATGTTGACGACATCGTACCTAAAGGTCACAACTCACACAGAAAAAAAAATATAGAACGGGAACGGGAGAGTTCCTCTCGCGAAATAGACCCGAAGTTCTCCATATCGTTTAATTGAAAAATAGTGGGAATATTTTACCCCCATTCAAAGGGCTGACATCCCCCAATATTCCCTTGCCGTAACGGTTGTACACGGTTGTTTTGTTGCTAAAGGTAATAATTTGTATATTTTTAGGATCAAAGAACAAAAACGTCTATGCTGTAAAAAATGCGTTCAATTGACATTGAAGCACTAGCAAGATCTTAAGGTTATTTCATTCTTTTTCCTGCTACCATTCCTAATGATATAGTCTATTTTAACACGAAACAGAATGGGAATACACTAATAGGGGCGCGATAAAGAAATGTAAGAAGAAAGGACCAGGAAGAATTTAAGCTGAATTAAAAATAAAAGCTCAGGTGACTTCAAATGCTTTTTTCGTTGTTTTTTGGAGAGGGGGGGGGGGCTAAAAAATTTGTGGAACCTCACAAAAAAGTATCGTTTTTTTACGACTGTGGTCTAACAGGCGTTGCTCCGATTACACTCGTAATAGTCCAAATATTTATGGTTCACATCTCAAAGCCCTAATCAAGATGGAAAAAAAAAATCAAAAATAATTTGAACTAAACAACAATCTTAATTTAACATTAATCTGTTTTTTTTTCCTTTTGTTCTATTGTGTGTTTTTTTTTCAAAATACTATAGCCGATAGGCTGTGTTACAGGATCGATAGGCTGTATTACAGGATAACTGTATTGTTATTTTGCTTATTTGTACAGTATTATTTGCATTTATATCGCCCTTATCCTATTGCATGTATGAAATTTCTTATGTATCATTTGCAATTTGCATTCAAATTTTGGGAACAGCGGTTAACACTAAAAGATTGAAAACTGCCTGTTTCAACAGGCCCCTTTAGTCCTCATTTCATATATTATGGACAGGCATTTGACTCAGCTGATAGAAAAGTTTTAATGAAGGTCCTATCCTTGTATGGTATACCAGAGATGTATAATAAAGTGGTTCGTACTTTGTATGAGAATGATGCTGCTGCTTTTAAAGTCGGATGTGACGTTAGTAGTTGGCTCAGTGTAGAATCTTGAGTAAAGCATGTTTAAATATGGTATCAAATCAGGATGGTAAAACTCTCCTAGACTTAGATCATGCAAATGATTTGATTGTCCAAGAAAAAAAAAATAGACAAAGCATATCGTATATAGTTTATTTCTCGCTCAAGTCTTCGAGTAGTTAGCTCGTTTTGTATTTTTTAAATGTCAGAAGAAGATGGTGAGAGAGAGGGAATATTTCCTTGACATTCTTACATTTGCTGGGATTTTTTTTGGTAAGAGATTACGATAACTCATATTAAATATCATGATTTCTTAAAAAGTCGCAGATCAAAAGTGCTGGGGGGACAAAGAGTCGTACCAGACTGATATTGCAGAAGTGAGGAGAGGGTTAACCTGAATAAAGCCTTTCAGACACTTAGTTTGGGCACAGGTGAACATAGATTTCAGGGATTGACTATCCTACTCTCTGATTGCATGTTTGAAAATTATACGGTAATAGCTAGGAAGAAGACGTCAATCCATGTCAAAACGACAAATACATTAGTATTGATTTTGACAGTAACCAAGAACGCCCATAATTCGAGATGTGGAGCTTCACCAAACTGCTTCAGAAAGTGTACCTTCAAAGAGCATGGGAAACCAATAAAAGAGGAGCCTCAAGTCTTGAAATGGGCTTAACAGGAATTTAAAACAACATGCAAAACTGAGGGCAATGATAGCTCCCGGGTTCTAAAGAAACAAAGATAGACATGCGCTTATAAAGCAAAACTATACAAAATCAGACAAGCTGAATTTTAATTAATTAGAATTCAGATTTTAATTACTGATCTAAGTTTCATTGGACCGAACCTGAAAATCTCTGAGGAATACAAAACAGTTAGGCAGCAGAACATAAAATTTACGGGGGCATAAGCCCCCCCCCCCGATTGACGCAACTGGTTCTTTTAATTGTGAGCCCAACCTAAAAGGAAGAGGGGGGGAGCTAAAAAGGAATGAGAGAGTTAATTTTTAAATCTAAATATATATTTTTCAACTAAAAATGCAACGTTTTGACACATTTATTAAAACAAAAAAGCTTCAAATAAGATCATGGGAAGGACGTGCACAGGGGGGGGGAGGGGGAGCTCGCTCTCCTTCCTTGAAATCTTATACGTTTATGAATTTCTGGCCTCTTCTTATTCAAATTATCAAATAAAATTGGTTTTATTATTGGATCCCAGCGTACGTGCCTGACCATGGATACAATGGGTATTATGACCAGTGAATTACAGTAAATATATCTATATTTCGAGCAATTAATCCAGAATCACTAGTCTAGCCTGTAATAAATTCGCATCAATACATCCTTTGTTCCAAGATTAACCGATTAATTGTAGACAGAGCCGCTGTTTGATTTGATATGTGGTTTGATTCTAGCGGACGAAACCACGTTATTATCAAGAAGAATGAAGACTGAATATACTAGATGAAAATTGGAGGTATACTGCTGAATTACGCAATTAGGGACTCAAAGTGCCATTCTTTGTCGCAAGTATATGGCTATTTAAAAACTGTTGCCGTAAATCAAAATTCCCAGGAGGCTTTAGTGACGTCACAGATCAGTGCCTACCCCTTTTTCTTTAGCAGGAACATGAAGCGTTAGCCCTACTTCTCTATGTGATACTTTCTGGTCGTTTTGAGTTTGAATTTTTTATATATTGCAATTTCTGTTTGTTCTGATTTCATTTATTTATTGATAGTCTATTTCTGCTCATCTTTTGTTTAATGTAGCTCTGTACTTTGCTTGCCTGAGGATTTGCCCGATTTTTTAAAAAGGGAGGAGACACTTCCAAAAGGCAATTGGTCTTAATAAAAATTACACTGTTTGATTCAACATATTGGAGAACCCTACTTTGGAGGTTCCAAACTCCCATCTACAAATTGGTGGAATTTTGTATTTGTTTTTCTTAATTGTTATTTTTTTTCCGGAGCAACCGTATTGAACCGATTGCCCTAGAAGATTGGGAGAACGCTTGGGGCCCTAGAAGTTTGGGAGAAGTGGCGCTTTCTGTCGTTTTGTGACACGAACTACGATTTAGCCCCATAGAGGTTCAAGCTGCTATCAATTAAAACTTCTAAAAAAAAACGATGACTTTAAACGTGCCAGAAAATTATTTATTGAGCTTTCCATTTGGGGAGGAAGGAATGCCGCGCATTCGTTCCTGAAAAATCCTCATACAAGAGAAATTATTAGCATTTCTCGTGGGGGAGGGGTTGCCACATGCCTAAAGAGCGCATTTCAATGCCGAAATTGTCTAAATCTCCATGAGCCTTAAAAAAAAAGGGCATGAAGGGTGGGTGGTTAGGAATTAATTTCCAATCGTTCTTCATTTCGACTAAGGGTGCTGCAAGGGGTGCATCTTTTCATAATTGCAGAAAAATGTTTCTGACGTTTATTTTAATGCTCTATTTAACTAGACTGATTTGCCTCATATTTCATAAAATTATATACAAACATGCGTAGTGTTGTAACTGGTAAAATTGGTCACGGTAAGATTATTTTACCGTAATTTTACACAACTCCGTAAAATTGGTATTTTACCTATTTCCCGTAATTTACCTATTTTACGTAATTTACTTATTTTACCTATTTTACCAGTATCTTACATATTATACTAACATATTTTACGAGGGCTTGCAATTTTCACAGCACAAAGACGTGAAGAGGCTGGCAATAACAGGTTTGGATATTATTTTGTTTCGTGTATTACCCAGTTTAAAAAGCCGTCTGTCTGAGTTCAGTCTCTTGTTATCAGAACAATAAAGTACATTATAGCACAGGTCAAGGGCGGATCCAGGATTTGTTTTTTTTTGGGGGGGGGTTACTAATTTTTGACTTTTTCGGGGGGGGGGGTTACTAATTTTTGACTCAGTTTTCGACTAATTTTACTGATTTTTACCTAGGTTTTACTAATTTTCGACTCGGTCAAAAATTTGGGGGGGGGGGGGGGTTCAAACCGGGTACCCCCCCCCCCTGGATACGGCCTTTGCACAGGTAATTATGATTTTGAAAGGGCGAAATAGTAGCTGGAACAAAATCTTATTAGTTCTGTTAGCTGTTAAAGACAGAAAAGGCTACAAGCAGGATTAACACATGACAAACAAGAAAAAAATAATTAAATTAAATAGCAGTGAAAAACAAAGGTAATGTTAGCCAGTAGACAAAAAAGTTTTACTAATTTTCGACTTATTTTCGACTCGGTCAAAAATTGCGGGGGGGGGGGGTTCAAACCGGGTAACCCCCCCCCCCTGGATACGGCCTTTGCACAGGTAATTATGATTTTGAAAGGGCGAAATAGTAGCTGGAACAAAATCTTATTAGTTCTGTGAGCTGTTAAAGACATAAAAGGCTACAAGCAGGATTAACACATGACAAACAAGAAAAAAATAATTAAATTAAATAGCAGTGAAAAACAAAGGTAATGTTAGCCAGTACACAAAAAAGAAGCGAAAATCACAGAAGCATATATTTCGTCAGGGACTTCTTCCCAGCCGTCTTCAGTGATAAAAAAAATAAGGAAAACTAAACTTTTGAAGTAGCTCTTAACAGAGCAGAAGAAAGACTGAATCAAACAAACCAAGCCATAATAAATGAAAGCCTATTCACAAATTAGATTGGGCAAGAATTTTCTGCTTAGAGATTGACTTACCTTGTCTACTGACCTAATTTTCAATAAAATTGTGGTCAGATGATCTTAATTTAAACCGGAGAAAAATTGTTATTTGAATACTTTAAATTTAAGTTATTGTAAATTGAGTTTATAGGAGTATCTCCAGTACCTTTATTTAAAGCAAGGTCTCTATTAATGGATTTTTTAATTTCAATTGCCTTCTTAAAAGAATACGGGAAGCCATTTGCTTCAGATATTAAAGTGCCTCCTCACAAACAACTAAATGATCTGGATTTTCAACGATCTGGAGGGTCAAAGCAGAATCAATATACTCATTTTTATTTTAATTTTCACGTCCCAGAGAAATCTTGTGTTCATGCCGTCGTTCCCCAGGGAGCCGACAATTACCCTCCCCTTCGGAAGATACCCCACTCCTCTTTTACCCCTGGATAATTCCTGATCTTCTTTAGAATAGGAATTGAAGTTTCTACTCTCCTGTTTAAGTCAGAAGCAATCGTATAGCATTGCCCGTAATAAAGACCCATAAAAGTTCATAGTATTAATATTTGTTCATTTATTTTTCCCAGAGGCTTTTCACGTAGAAAGGGTTGTCGAATAAATTTTGGAGGAGGCTCAGTCAATTGGAAACCAAAAGTTCCATGGTCCTTTTCTAAGTTTTAGCCTGCTTATCAACCAATTGCTACTAAATGTGTTGTTACCGACAACAATGTCTTTAATAAATTCTTATTCTAGTTTAATGGCCCTTGTGTTTCAGAAGTTGTTTTGAAACAGTCTCCAGATAAACACAGAATTAGTTTTAATAGATAGACAAGGGGAGGTTGGAGGTAGAAATTGATATATAATCCTCAGGGCCGTGTTCAGGACTTTTGTTGAAAGAGGGGGGGCTTCAGAACAGGAACAGTCATCTGAATCGGAATCTGAAGAATAGGAACTAGATTTGTCAGTAGATCCTGTTGAAGACGGTCTTAATGACTGAAAGTGACTTAATGACTGAAACTTTTATGATCCAGTGCTTAGTTAATTAAAGTCATCAAAGTGTTATAAATCACTTTTTTACTTGTATTTGGTGCTGTTATAAATAAATGAAAAATAACATGTCTATGATATGAGAAATGTGGCTATTCAAATGTGCAATGATGTTAGGGTAACGTTTCTTAGGTTGAAATATATAATAAAATTCCTAATATGATTTTACTCCCAAATAATAGTATTTTTTTTACAAAATGGATGTCCGAAATCAGACACTGTGCAAGTGCTGAGGTGTTACCCTAGGCACAAGATTAATAAAGGGATAAACTAGACTATTAATTAAATTGATGAAACGCTAGATGAAGGGGCATTACTTTTTCCAAGCCGAGGAAAATCAGAATCAGCAAAATATTTCCTTTAAATCTGTAAGTGATGCTTCAAAAAGAAATGCTCAACTGGTCTTGTAGCTACAGGGCAACTCTAAAACACCAATTTGACCCTATATTTCCCAGGTAGTACCATATTTCATCCTATTTTACCAACTTTACCTTATTTTACCTATTTTTCGTATTGTACCAATTTTACTTACCGCGTTTTTATTTTATAGTAATTTTATAACAGTAATACCGCTCTAGGGCTATAACGAAAGAAAGGTTGAGGTGGCTAGGGCACGTTGTGCGGATGAAGGATGACAGATTGCCAAAGATTGTTCTTATCGGCCAACCGTCTAGGGCTAAACGGAAAGCAGGTCGTCCTCGTCTGGGGTGGGAGGACGTCATAAAGAAAGATGTAAAGGAAATAGGAACTTCATGAGCGGGTGTAAAGAGGGAGGCTTTGAATAGATTGGGATGGAGGAGGAGCCTGTGTAGCTGTGTTGGTCTCAGGCGGCTTGGTGCTGCGGTGAGTTGTTAGTAGTAGTAGTAGTAGTAACGATGCGTAAGTGCACATTGCTATTATGAAGGAGTGTTGGTAGGTTATTTTGTAGGCGCGGAGGGGGGCATATGCCTCAAAGAATGCATTTCAATGCCCAAATATGCTAACTTTTATTGAACCCTCAGATGAATGTAGAGAGTTTTGGGCAAGGGGGAAAGGAGGTAGAACTTAAGATCTAGTTCCTCAGGATTCCTGTGAATATTTTTGTTCTATCCCGTTTTATTAGTTTTTGATATGGTGGGGGGGGGGGTATATAGCACCCTTTCCATCGCGGCAATACTTTTTTATGTAGCATAACATTTCACATTTACATACCTATCAGCGCAGAGGTGGAAAAGGTGAGGCGGGGCGTCTTGAGCCTCGCCACGAAATCTGTTGAAGGGGTTGCAAGTAATACCAGGGGCTTCGTTTTCAACGATTCTAAAAAAGGGGCTCTTAAAGGTACTTCGAACGGGAAAACCTTCAGATCTACACTTAGTGGATCATACCCAATAACTTTTTATGAACAGGGTTTGATAGCTTTTTGAAAACTTTCTTTAGTTAAACTTTTGCTCGCTCATATAGAATAGAGTTCTGGCAATTTCAAATTTTCTTGGTTCTAACTTTTCTTGGTTCTTGGAGCCTCGCCACGAAATCTGTTGAAGGGGTTGCAAGTAATACCAGGGGCTTCGTTTTCAACGATTCTAAAAAAGGGGCTCTTAAAGGTACTTCGAACGGAAAAACCTTCAGATCTACACTTAGTGGATCATACCCAATAACTTTTTATGAACAGGGTTTGATAGCTTTTTGAAAACTTTCTTTAGTTAAACTTTTGCTCGCTCATATAGAATAGAGTTCTGGCAATTTCAAATTTTCTTGGTTCTAACTTGGAGCTTGACTGCATGTTATTTGAATTAAATTAACAAAAATATATATTCGTTAAAGGTATTTCAGACGTGCAAATCTTCTGATGTATGCCTAGTGGACGCGTTTTCGATCAAAAGGGGTGAACTGGTATCATGTATTATAGTTTTTGGTACTAAGCCAAATCTACGGGAAGTAACTACTCGTACTTCTTAGTTCCACCCCGTTATCTCTGTGCACTTCCAGCATAGGGCAACCTTTCTACAGTTACCATTCATTTCATATTTAAATATTATTTCAGTTAACCTTTATCTTACCATGCCAAGATAACTCAGTCCCCCTAAGACACGAAAAAAAGAATTAAAAGAAAAGAAAATGTAGAAGTAAATACTATAGAATACTCTACACCAAATATTCTGCCTATATTTTCTGAAATTCATTGTTTTCTTCATTACTTTTATTTTCCATATGTACCCTTAGGCTGCTCAATTTTAAATTTGAGGGGGGGGGAGATTTACAGAGGGGTATTGTCCAATGAGGGGGTGGAGGGGGGGGGGGGGGTCCGGGAAAGAATTTTTCGGGGAGGGATTTTTCATGGGGAATTTTTCCGGGGGAACACGCCTATCCTCCAGTGTATACATATTAAATATATAAATATTAGTAGAAAAGCCTGTCGAATGGCAGGCAATAGAAAAGAATGTGCAGCTTCTTGCGAGGATTGGAAACAGACTGACTTAGATTGAAAAAGGTCACATGACTGTTTTCATATTATGGACTGACTGTAACAAGCAGATGTAACAAAAGAAACAAGAAAAGCAAATATAATTGTTATTAATGAGTAGATAAAAATTGTTCAGTATTTTAATGCGTGAATGGTCTAAAATGTAAAATTTGCAGTAGTTTTTATTTGCTCTTGCACATGACTGTGAAGATTTTTCCCCCCTGCATTTTAGAATAGACTTTGCAGATATTAGTTCTAAAAGAATTATTTACTGTTGTATGGCAAAAAAAAAATCGTTTTATCTATCTTAAAAAAACTTCTCTTTTTTAGTTGTCTTAATTTGAAAGAACATGTGGGATTAAACGGTTTATGAAAATCTAGGGATAGAGGAGAACCAAGGCCATATCCAGGGGGAGGGGGTAAACCCTCCTCGAATTATTACAAAAAACTCGTAAAAACGTAACAAAAATGCAGATAAACAATTTTTTATGCATTTTTAAAAGTTTTTTTTTGTAACTTTCCCCCCGCGTAACAAAAAATCCTGGATCCGGCCCTGGGGAGGACAAATGTATTTTTAAAAACTACAATAGGGGGGGGGGCAAATTATTTTCAATAAAATACCCAAAAAGGCATTTTTAATAAAAAAAAAATTCCCCCCAAAAAGGCATTGTTCAAACTCTATGGGCGAGAACATAGGCTACACCACCATCTACTCCAGATGACGCCACTGGATTGCTCTCGCTCAGCAACTAAACAAGAATAATAACCAAACGAAATGGCTGATTAAACTAAATTATTATTTTTTCTTCAAAAGCCGCTTTATATTTTAAAAAAAAGGAAAAATAACTGACTTACCTAATGGCATCTGGAAACTGAGCATTAGTGACTAGGAAAGAAGAAATTTTTCGGTCGTGAAGCATTCTAACGAAAGTGTTGATTTCAGGGTACATAATTGGCTCTCCTACCAAGGATAGTGCACAGTGCTTTACTTGCATCCCTTCTGCTAACTTTTCCGGAAGAACACCTGGAACACCTAAAAGAAGGAGTTTTTACATTTCTGATACAATATGATTGGGTTTATCTTCCCTGTGAAACATACGGTTTCAAGCCCAGAACTGTAACTTGCACCAAAGGGACTAAATGCTTATCTCATTTGGTTCACTAGTTTTGCACCTATCCTTTGACCGAGCCAGATTTAGGACATTGTTTTGAATTTCTCTCAGGATTGATCCAACTTGCTTAATTTTCAAATATTTCTCTATCATTTGCAACATGTTTTTCAGTAAAAATAAAAAAATAAATAAAATAAAAAAAAAATTAAAGAAAAAAGCAAATCGCGTTTTCAAAATATAATTCGGTAGATTTGTAAAGCTAAATCTCTTCTATGATATCAAAATTGTCATCTTACGTGAAAACAAAAACAGTTTGATTGCATAAAAATAATATGCCAAAAACTTGCACATAGAGCATAAACCTTAAGTGATTCTCCATAATTATTTTTCTTTTCAGCACATAGCCCCGATTTAGGGATTGGAATCATACCACACATAAGAGGGCAAATCACCCCTATTTCCAAGAGTATCCCAAACAGGATACCTTTCCAAAGATTCTTGTGGAAAATTCTATACCTTTAAAGTCCGCAATGTTTTTAAGTATCACTGTTTTAATTATTGTTTCTTCTCCTACATTTGCACTGAGGACGTATTGTTGATTGTATAATACCAATAATAATACCTTTTATAGTTCTAAAAGCCCTAAGGCCACGGCTATAGGGGAAAATATCAACTAGGCTAAACAAAATTCTTTTGTCAGTTACATTAGACCCAGTTTGTGCTTCTTTTTAATATTTTCTTTGGTATTTAATCATTGCAATAGGTCGTGATTATAGATAGTCTTAACCATCTAGGTCAGGCAGGGCCGTATCCAGGATTTTTTTTCGAAGGGGGTTTAACTAAAAAATGGGGGGGGGGGGCAGGGTTTACACCAAAAAAACTAAAAAAACGCATACAAAATTAGTTTATGTCCATTTTTGTTTCGTTTATACGAGCCAGACAAACATTTTTTTTTAGGGAGGGGGAGGGGGTTCAAACCCCCTAACCCCCCCCCCCCTGGATGCGGCCTTGAGGTCAGGTCGTGATTTGCAAAGACAAAATATTGAGACAAAAATAAATTATGTAATAAAACTGTATATGACAGGCAACATGATGATTTACGCAAAATACTCATAGATGCGCTACTAGTAACAAGACTAAAGTCGTTTCAAAACAAGACATTTTTCAAAAATTTTAACCACGCTTTCCACAACATTATCGGATAAATCTGCAGGAACGTTATATCCCACAAACTTAAAGGATATTTCAGGATCCTTAGACCTTAGATCCTCATGTGCCACCAGAGGCACCCAAGGCATCCATAGGCATCCAAGAGCCGCCAGTCGTCCCACATGAGCGCCACCACCAAAAATTCTTCCCATTGGGGTTGTATCGTCGTGTGAATGTTGGACATTTCTTGTTGATATCTGCAACGCAAGGTGTTTTTCCTGAAGTTGTCATTCCAAGATCTGTCTTGGGATCTTATCGTCATTCATAAGAATCACGTGCACAAGGTTTCGCCATCTTCGTTGCCGAATGATATTTGTAACCATGGGCTGGCCTGGTATAAATCAGTCTATATTTCAGGAGTTTCAGAAATAAAGGTATTTGTGACAGATTTTTTCACATTGTATGAGAGAGTAAAGACTGTACGCTCAGACACCAAGAAAAACAACTTCATTGTCTTGTCTTGCCACATATTTCCAATATTAGCTTTAAGAGAATAGATGGTGCACGTTTTCATTTTAAATTAAGTTTTTTAGACTTTATTTGTACAATTACTACACACAAAATCGATCCAACAAAAGAACGATAATATTCAGCACCATATACTAAGCACATATAAATTATAATAGGACATCCATAGGAATTTAAAATTATATTTCGTATCAGGAAATTATAAATATGGATTTGTGCCTAAAAGTGGGAAAATAAGAGCCAAAGTTAGTAAAAAAAAAAGAAAAAAAAAGGAAAATAGTGTTCATGGAAATATTCTAGTGCAACAACTCTAGGTGCACACAGGTCCTATCCCTCGAGGGGGGGTGGTATTAGAGGATTTTCAGAGAAGAGAGAGGAAAGGACGTCGTCGAAAACACCAAAATACAGTATCGAGCCACACTTTTTGCAAATTTATCCACAATAAGGGAGAAAGAGGGGGGAAAGGACCCTTTGAGTTCGTCTTAGGGGACTCTCTTTCTATGAACAAGCATGGTAAAAAAAATCTTCTTATATTTTGGCTTTGTAGATTACTATTGATTTTCCACAGAGCTGTTACCACAACTATCACTTTTCCTGAAAATACACAAGTGAATGAGAAACTAGCACCAGAGGTACAAAACATATCCTTACCTTTAAAAATGTCAATCATCTTGTAGTGATTTTCTAGTGCTCCTTTGATAATCATTTCGGGTGGATCCATTTTCCACTTCCATTCTGTTCCCACTGGATTACTATGGTGCCTCCAGCAGAACACGCATTTGTTGGCACAGGCTAAAGATGGTGTAGTCTCCATGCAGCGATGACTTTCAATACCGTAAAAAGTGTGCTTATAGCAACCACCTCGACCTCTTAACATAGACTGAAAAGTTAAAGAAAAAATTCGTCAGTTCATCAATATGTTATAGAGTAACTTGAGCCACTTAAAGGTAAATTCCTAGTCCCTAAAGCAAACATTTTATAAAAAGAAGATCCAATACCGTACTAGTTTTGACTTTAATAAACCAATAGTCTGGTGGAAAAAAGACGAATTCCAGAATTTACTGGTGAAAGAATCTCTGCTTGGGAGTGAAAAATAACGTTAATTACATTTTACAGTGTACAGAGCCGTTCCAAAAGGGAGCAACCGGGGTAGATGTCATGGGCACCGCGGCTTAGGGGGGAGGCGCCGCGGCTGGGGAATTACCCCATTGATCCAATTTTTCCCTTTGATTCAGCGTTTTTGCATATATTCGAGTCGGGAGGGGGCACTGTGATTAATTTTTTCCCCAGGCACCACCAATTCTACGAACCGCCCTGACAGTGGAGGTAGTGAAACTGCCTTAAAAAAAAGTTAAATACAAGCACAAATTTTCCGACTTTATTTGGATTACTCTGATTGATCGATGTTACGAATAAATAAACTGACTCTAAAATTTTGAAGCGTCAACAGGCGACTTGGTCAAATTGGAATAAGAAGGATGAATTCGAGAAATGTACTCTATGTTCTCCTATAAGCTAGTGTTTTTGCTGTTTTTTCAACATAACTAAAACCGAGAACTTTTCGTTTCCAAAACAAAAGGATGAAAAATAAGGCAAGAATAAAAGAAAAATCTGAAAAAACGTTCATTGATCAACAATATTTAACGTTTCTTTCCTCTGTCAGTTCTTCTTTACTATTACCAGGAGAGCGCGCAATTCAGATTTTTTTATTTCTTTTTCTATACCTATGATGTTGAAATGGCCCGCTAGCAATAAAGACAGGAAAAAAGAAGACACTGCATCAGTGTTACACATGCAAAGAAGTAATTCTCCGTGTTCTTCAAGGCAGGGGGCTGTAAGTTTCCTGTTTAGAGTTTTCGGCAGAGGCGATTCCAATGGTGTGCTTTTCGTTTCGACTCAACATCACTTTTGAGAGATCTTAATCTCCATTTCGAAATTCCCATAGATATGGTTTCGACATAACATTTTATACTAAGACCAATCGACATAGTAGTTACCATTCCCGAATCAGCCATAAAGCAGTAGGTTGCAGCTACCCCTGCAACCATGGTCTTTATATTAGAATCTTCTTGAACAGCCTCTATCTCTTTTTTCGTTTCTGTTAACCTTTTTTTAAATCTAATTTCGTTGAGCTATAGCAGAGGCTTAGCAATGAGCCAAGTCTCTCAGTTTTTTAAGCTTTCGAATATTAAAAAAATAAGTTTTTTTCAACTAAAAGTAAGAAGCAACATTAAAAAATAAAACCAACAGAAATTATTCCGTATATGAGATAGGCTTCCCCTTCCTCAACCCTCGCTCTTTACGCTAAAGTCTTTAAATCCTTTAATAACACTTTTTATTCAATTTCAACGACTCCTGTGTTTGGGCAGTCTTTCTTAAAGAATCGTGAAGAAAGTCAAACTTTATCGTCAAGAGCGAGGGTTGAGAAAGGGACAGGCCTCCTCATATATGGAATAATTTCTGCTCGAGTTACGTTTAAATGTTGCTCCTTACCTTCAGTTCAAAAAAAAAATATATTTAATCTCTGACCAGTCTTTAAATCATTCCATGAAATCGCCTTCCCCTCCGTAAAATCTCCAGAGAAATACCCCGGAAACTTTCCTTCCAACAGAAGATTATTCCCGTGGAAAATCCCTGCGCTGAGAATTCCCTCTCCCTTCCCCAGAAAAAAAGATGTCCGTATATCCCCCAATAATAAATACTAGGGTATATGAGAAGAATGGACAAATTACGCAATTTACAGCTCTTTCTCTACGGATTATAGGTTTCGAGTCATTTTTAATTTAGTTTCTGACCGTTCTTCCAATCCTTCCAAGAAATCGCCTTCCCTATACAATTTCCCTGGAAAAATCCCCAAAAAAACTTTCCTTCCAAAGACAAATTTCCCTGTGGCAAAATCAATGTAACAATGTTGCTAAATATTTAGTAGTCATATATAGGCGTTATTCTGGACCTACTTAAGATTTTTTTTTTCAAGATTACCGATGATCAACTGGCAAAGTTTGATTTAGTAAAAACCATAGTTTCTACTAGGTGACCACAATGTCAACATGCTGGATATTGAGATTTCAAAACTTCTCAATCACAGAATATGTGTTTATTTTATGGCCTCTTACCAACAATTAATATTCTGACCAGAGTTTTTATGACGTCTATAAAGCTTCTGGATAATATTTTTTCAAGTACATCTTTTAGATCACCAGGTGTTCTAATAAAGCGGAATTTTTTCGGCCATTTTGGCGTTTTTCTGAATTTGTCAGTTTTCCAATTGGAGTAGAATGATACGACACGCAAATTAGACTCAATGACATGGCGAGAGATGAATTGATAATGAAGAATTTCGGAGCAGAGTAAAAAAGTTGTTGCTTTTGATTCTAACACCCTGACCAATTCAAAAGATAATCTGGATTAAACAAATTGGATGTCTTTTTTTTGGGAAGAAGTATGATACAAGCGTTGAATTTGCACTTTTTTATGATAAGATATTGGAAATGGTGAAGGAAGTGTGTTAAGAATATTAGAAGTCGAAAATTCGATCGAAAAAGCCATGGATAGCATAGGATCTTCTTCGAGAAACAAATGTTAGATATGAAGTGTTCAAGTTACACGCTGTAAAACCAACGGATAAGAACAAGGAGCACTATCATTATTTTTCGAAATAGTTCAAATAATCTTGTTCATGCGGCTAAAAAATCGTACTTTAGTAAGAAGTTTAAGTATATTGAAGGTAGCCCAATTAAGACTTGGCAAATAATCTGTGATGTTATATGTCAGTCTTCTAATATTCTATTGTCCAAAGGGATTACTAATGGGGTTATAACTACATATTGCAGTATGATATGAAATGAATTTCAAAGTAATTCATCTTCTATAGGACAACAAAGGGCCGAGACGCATTTCCCCGTATTCAGAAGACACATCATTTGGATCCACACTACAGTCTTCTTCTTCTTCCGAACGTGTTCCTTTATTTAAGGATGGTCACTTTAGGTGAACTAAGAGCTACCATGAAGAATATGAAAAATAGTTCGCCTGGCAGTGATCTAATAAGTCGCTGACATCTCCCCATCTATATCTTGAATTTTAACATCACTGATTTATTATTGTTTTTGACATGCTATGTTTCCTGACTGTTCAAAAAAAGCAAGAGTAACACTTTCTTATAAAGGTGTTGATAAAAAGTATCTTAGTAATTACTACCACACATCAGTATTGCCACTTATTTCTTGTCTTGTTGAAAAATGTATTAGTGCCCGGTTAATGCATTCCCAGAGTAGCTTAGTTTGTTAAAAGAGTAATTAGTTCGGTTTTGAATGGATAGAGAGGCAGAGCATGCCTTGTTATTTCTAACTAGTTTTATTAACGCACCTTCAGATAATACTTTTAAAGTTGGTGCTGTGTTTTTAGATTTAGCAAACTTTTGACACAGTTGGCCAGAGTCTAATCTTGGAAAACTGAGAGATATATCTTGGTATTGTAGCTCTTGGTGTTATAAAGATCTTTACAGCAACCAGTACCAGTTCGCGGACATCAATTCCATACATTCGGACTGTATCCTGTGGTTCAATTCGGACTGTATCCTGTGGTTTCCAGGGTCTCCCAGAGATCTGTTCTACGTCAAAATATATTTCCTGTTATTCATTGATAACATGCCTAATGGAGAAGTGATCTACTCCACAAAATTAACAAGACAATTTGATTTACGGATGGTTCGCGATTTGAAGGGAAATCGGGAACTGGAATCATAACATACCAGAGTACACCTGATCTGGATAAAGAGATAATTAGTTAGCATCTGGGTAATTTTGCAACAATGTTCCAAGCTGAAATGTTTGGAATATAACAGACAGGAAGACAGTTGATACAAAAGTATTGTACAGATAAAAACATATGTTTTCTAACGGACAACCAAGCATGTCTCAAGGCTCTTAAGAATATAAAGAGTCGGGAAAGAAGTGAACTAAACTGCAATGAAGCACTGAAAAACCTAGCAACCAAAGGACACTAGAATAATCTGATGTGGGTCGTACGACATTCTGGGATCGACGGTAATGAGTTGGCAGAGGGAACAGCCAAGGATTGAACATCACTGAGAAAATATGGACCAGAACCTTTCATCCCCATTTCTTAGGGCTGGTGGAAAAAGCCAATGAGGAAATGGAGCAATGGAAGAATGGAACAGAACTGGAATTGGAAGGTGGGATAAATGAAACAAAGGAAGCATTCCCAAGGCTTAATACTATGCTGACTAAGCATATAGTACGATTAAGGTCGGAAATAAGAGTGGTAACTGAAGCCATAACGAGAGTTTAGAATTTTGGGAAGTGCCTTGCCCGAAATGGGAGAGTTGATTCGTCTTTATGCTAAAACTGCAAGACGATCGTTGAAGCAAAGAGTCAGCTTGTTGAAGATTGTTAGGCGGAGTAGAGTAGACATTAGTTGGAGTTTTCCATCTTTTGAATGCCAAGTTTGACGATAATGCGGTGAAGGAAGGTTCCGATAGCTGGTAAAGTAACGATAAGGGTGGGGAATCTTATTCTTTTTGGGTTCCCCCACCCAATAATATTTTTTTTTTGTTTTTTTTAGGGCTGTAGAGGAAAAATTGCCTTTAAGACCTGGCCTCGACCCAGAAGGGTTTACCCCACAACAAATTACAAATTTCAATTAGAGAATCAGTGAGTCAGTAAGACTTCCGTAAAAATTAATTAGGTAAATCAACAGTAGCATCAATTGCTTTCGGAAGGGCACAAATGACAATAGCAGAAATTGGAGAGGGTAGCAGGGCCCATGTATTCATGATGCTCTTGGTACATTTTTAGTTTCTCCTCTACCCATAGCAACTTCGGTTGCTTTTATTCTTAAAGCGAGCTATTTTTTGTTCAAGTTGCAGTTCAATATCTCTCTTTACTATTTGTTTTATAAAAGTTCGCTAACTTTTTTTATTTTTTAAATCACGAAAAAGAAACAGGCTAAGCTTCAAAGACACGTAGTCAGATTCTACAAATCTTAAATGCTAGGGTCTATTAGGGACCAGGAAACTTTTTAAGGGTATTAATGGTTCGAAATTATTCGTTTTTAAACCCAAGAATAACAATTTTTGCCCATCTGAAGTTATTTCTCACAGGTTTCACGGGGGTTAGATATAAGGGAGATTCAACCCGCAATATCGGCATGGGTACCGATGACTTTAAATTTATCAAATACTATATGTCCTACAAACATAGCCCCTAAAAAATATAATGATCCAGTATGAAATATAACTTAGGGACATGTTGGATTCGGGGTTCTCTTCTCTTTATTTTTTTTTGGAGGAAGGATGTCTGAATGAAGTTATGAATTACAGCCAAGTTTGCATATAAAAAAACAAACAAAAAAAAAACAAATATAAAGATTTAAAAATAACTCGGTCATATCGCTACATGTGATACTGTCATACTCTGCATTTGTCAGTATAATGTTGGGGCAAAACAATTTAACTATGAAAATGTAATGGTCATTAATCAAAGTTAAATAAATAGATAAAAAAAGAGCAAACATGTTATTCCCCACTACCTATGTTGTACCAATGACAACGAGGGTATAAATGATTTGATATGCCTGTCATGGATAGTCACCACAGGGCAGACTATAGGCCTTTCTTCGTGCGTTTACGCGTGGGAATATGAGGTGAGGTGGAAATACAAGAAACAGACGATAAGAAAGAGAACCGAACCTTCTGCAAGAAAACTCCCTCCCCAGTCAGAGTGGTTTGTTTGAATTTTGTAGCACAAAGCGGTGCAGGAGCTGGCCAATATTATTCTTAGTTCTTTTTGTGTTGTCTCAATTTGTATCTCTGTGCTTTGGTGAGTGCGGTGTGCCAGGCCTGGCAAACACACTTTAAATAGTCAATAAAACAATTCGAAAAACCTTATTTATGTGCATTATGTACGAGTTTTTTTTATGTGCGAGAGGGTCTTCAGAAGAAAATACTGGGCCAGGGGATCCATCCTCACTCTGTGGAGGTATGTATATAATTATTTGAAAAAAACTACGTTTTCTAAAGAGTTAAAGAGGCTGAGTCACAAGTTCGAACCTTAAAACGTACAGGGATTAGGAGGTACAGTTGGGGGGCTGCCGCCCCCCAAACCCCCTGCTTTTGCAGCCTTTAAATAAAAAAAAACAAGTTTTTTAAACTGAAAGCAAGGACCGAAATTAAAACTTAAAGCGAACAGAAATTATTCCGTATATGAAAGGGGCGGTCCCCTCTGCAACGCCTTGCTCTTTACGCTAAAATTTTCTATTCTTTAACAAAAATAGAGTTTTGAGAAAATAAAACTTTACCGTAAAGAGCAAGGCATTGAGGAGGGGGCAGCCCCTTTCATATACGGAATGAATTCTGTTCTTTTTAAGTTTTAATATCGCTCCTTACTTTCAGTTTAAAAAACTTTTTTTTTTATTTAAAGCCTGCAAAAGCGGGGGGTTCGGGGGGGGGCAGCCCCCCAACTACACCTCCTAATCCCTGTACGTTTTAAGGTTCGGACTTGTGACTCAGCCTCTTTAACTCTTTAGTTTTTTTTCAAATAATTTCTGCACTTTTATGTACAGTTTTTTACTTTTTCTTGCTTGACTAACTGTTCGCTGATCGTGTCTGGAGTTAAAGTGGTGGGGCGGCCGCCCCCTAAACCCCCCGCTTTTGAAGATTCTTGTGTTAAGGCTTTTAAATATTTTAAGATTTTCGTTTTTCGACAAAAATAACTTCTGGGAAAGAGCTGGAACTTTTGGAAGCCTGTAGTCGGTCCTTTCATGTTAAGCAAACTAGTCGGTTATAATTTAATAATCAATGATTATGTTTATAAGAATTTTAAAACTTACCATTGGCCCTCATGGGAAAATGAGATTTTTTGTAAATTTAAATTCGAGATATAATTTTTTCAGTCGGATAATGTCAAAAGGCCCTAACAGGTCGAATTCCGGTTCGAATGAGTCCTCATTCACCTGGATTCGTTGCCAACTGTGGACTGTAGGCGTGGCTGATAAAAAAAAATAATTTAATGAATATAAAGTGGCTATATTTGGTTTTTGGACAACCGGGAAGGGGTGATCGGATTGAGCTGAAATTTTGAGAATAAGCTCCCAGGCCCTAGGAAAGCCTATCCTCTAAATTTCAGCCCGGTCGGACAGGGTTAAAGGGGGGGGGGCTGTGGTCGGAGGGTCGAAACTTCCGGCCCACTTTCCTCCATGAAGATAAAGTCGGAGGGGGGTGAAATTTTGTATGTTTCTTAGTTTGAGCTTAGGCTACAAAATGCAATCACCGCCGTCTCTCTGCGACCGCTAGGACCGGAAATCACTTAACATTGTGGTGGGTCGCCTCTTTAAAGAGGCACAAGTGTGCCTCCTTGATAATAATAGTATATTTTTAGCCCATGATAAAGAAAAAGACAAAAAAGGAGCAGTAAATTACAAGAAGAAAAAATAAAATAAAACACCAACATAAAACAAAAACAATCAACTAGAACAAAAAGAGGGGATAAGACCATGAAATGGCTGAAACTTTGAAATTGCAGACTCGGACAACTCCTCATGTAACAGGGTCAATTTTGCCATTGTATATAGAGCCTTAAAATTCTGAACAATTTTTCTATTCTTATATCTTGGTAGCATGTAAAGTAAAAATCTCAAAATATCGAAAATACACTGAGCGGAGAACTTGGATATCTTTTTTGAGGAACTTTTATTTATTTATTTTATTTTTTATCTACTCCTGTTAGCAACGATTTTCGAATACCCAATCTGGAGCTTCAACTTAGCGTCGGACGAACTTTCAACGAACTTAACGACATACAACTTAACAACGAACGTCGTCAACTTAACGAGAACGAAAAGACCGTAAATTATTTATAATCGAGATTCCCAACAATTTAACAGATTCAACAAAAGGTATAGAAAATTTTGACAACTAAGTGGTGATCTAGAAGACGTCTTAAAATTAAAAGAGAGTAACTCACACTTATCAACATTCAGAGAAAGTCCAATAGTGAAAAAAGAAGGGGGAACGAAATTAACAGAATCAGAAACCCCCTTCCGTTTACAACTAATTAAAAGAATGTCAACCACGTAAGCTATCTCCAAATCCAAAATCAGAATTGTCTAAAAAGCAATTAGTCGGAAGACTATTCAATACACTAGACACACATAGCTAAAAAATAGAGGGAGATTCCCCCCCCTACCCCTTGTCTTACACGAATTAGAGAATTTAAATAAAGACCATCACTAATTTTATGACGGAGAAAAGAACTCCCATACCAACACTTTAGGAAGTAAATAATAGAAAAATGTATACCGTTTGAAACTAGAGAATAAAGAGCTTGAGCGTGCATAACATAGTCAAAAGCTTTTGATAAATCAAGAGCACATGTATACAGGTCACCACCTCTCTTCGAAGCCTGAACTGGAAGAGAAGGTAGAGCCCAATGGGCGTGTTAACAACCAAAACCCTTCTAAAACCCAAAGTGGTTTTTCCCAAAATCAGCATTAGAATTTACAGAAGGCAGCAGAAGATATTCAAGCACTTCGCCGAGATAAAAAAAAAAAAAAAAAAAACAGTTATAGGGCGATATGAAGAACAAGAAAACGGGTCCTTGCCTCGCTTTAAAATACAGCTGACTCTACCACACAGGAACCTACCACACATCACATACGGTTAATTTCTGTTCGTTTTAAGTTTTATTGTTGGTCCTTTTTTTCAGTTGATGTATTACCAATTATTGACAACAAGGCTGGTGAGGTTACAGCAGCTTAATAACTTTTTTATTCGGGAACTTAATTTTCGCACAAGAATTATCAAAATGGGATACGAAGAACAAGAAAACGGGTCCTTACCCCGCTTTAAAATACAACTGACTCTACCACACATGAAGCTACCCGGGACTGCCAAGCAACAAAGTGACGTTTGAAAAAGCAGCTACAACGGACTGCAATCAACACGTAAACGATTTTTACTTGTCCCATATAAATCAATGGACTTGGGTTTCAATTGAAGAATGGCATTACGCGCAGCTTCAACAGGAATGGGTATAACTTGACACTGAAATTCTCTGTGGGATAATATTTGATATTAATTTTTCAAAAGGATAACGAACATTTTTATTTAGGTGCGTAGAAATAGAAGTAAAGTGAGAAGCCCACATAGACTCACTTATTAGTGATTAGTGATCACTGATTAGTGAGTGACTCACATAGACTCACTAATCAAATCAACCGAATTATTGCTAGACATATTATCTTAATTCAAAGAATTTATGACATTTTGCCAATCACGTTGACTGCGGGGAAAATACAGACCCTTATAGCAAACTGCACGCAAATGTTTCATATACGCATGCTTTGTATTATTTTTTATATCACACCCCGCGCCCGATTTTGGCCGATCACATTCCAATCATATTTTGAGCCAAAACGTAGCCCGATTTTTAATTCAGAATCAATACGTCAAATAAGCCGACGGGTTTCGATCGTCACAGTTTCTTGAGGTGCAGATAAAAGCTCTGATTTTTTTTTTTTTTTTTTTATAGCAGAAAGAATTTGAGCATAATATGAATTAAGCTCGGACTTAGGATTCAAACTAGTAATTCCCAATGGGAGTAAACGACGAAAGGCAAATAAGACTTAATGGCATGGTGAGAGTTGAAATATATCATTGAATATTATCCCTGTCCCTGACATGTTACAGTCAGGCTATTTTCAGGTTTTATACACTTTAATCGTCGATTATGACTTATTAATTGTTTTCCGCTTGGGATAGCCACCTCCTGCAAACTTCTTTTTTGTTTGCTTCAAATCTTTAAGAATCGCAAAACAACAACAGACTTCCCCAAAAGCACTGGAAAGGCCATATTTTTTAGTATCCAGCCAGCCCACAGAACCCCATCGCCACAGGACCACTTCCTAGGTAATCCCTGAACAATTCCAAAAACCTATTGAATGCAGCTGATTTGATCCACTTCCAATTTTATACTGTTTTGGGCGTGCATGGCAGGCGTACTATTCACTTAATTAGAAAAAAACCAGTCAGTTGCTTAAAAGAAAATCTTTGAAAAAATAAGAACCTTAGTCCATCTGCATAGCTTTACGCCAGAATGAGTACCAATCAATTTGTATCCTTGCTTAGTCAGAGATTCCCTCAAAAGTGGCGTTATCATTTCCTTCAATTCACCATTCAGACCATTTTCTTCCAGCTTCTTTTTAGCAGCCCCCAAGACATTTCCTAGCTCTTCTAAATCCATTAGCTTGTCTTCATCTCCGTCTGTGCCACAGTCTGAGCTGAGGTAACCGTTTTCTTCAACAATTTCATCCCCTTCAGCCTAAACAATTTAATAGCATGGATTAACATATTAATAGGCTACAAATTTTAGTGAAATTGCATTAGAAGAGCCAAGGAAAGAAAGGGTTTCCCCATGAGAAATGTTGTGTAAATATAAAATATCCAACATTTAAGCCTAAAACTTCCATAGTTATTCAAGCTCAGGACTTTATTGGCATTAAAGAGATCATTAACTCTATACAATCTAATTTAACATTATATATATACATATACATATATATATATATATATATATATATATATATATATATATATATATATATATATATATATATATATATATATATATATATATATATGAATGAATTTATTGATAATCCGTCGAATTAAAAAAAAATAATGACGGAGTTAAGGAAAAAAACTGAAGAAAATCACAAACAAAACACGGAAAAACAAAGGAGGACAAATAAACCAAACATGGAATACAATTAAACGATACAACTAATAAAACAAATCACCCGATTACTGTAGAAGTAAGTTGTGCCGCTGCCGGTTATGAACCTTTGAATTATGATTTCGAATTGGCTTCTCAACTGCTACATATGGTTTTATGACCCTGTAGCGTTTATTCAGTTTTGTATTTCAAGTACATGGGAGAAAACGAAGTAGGTATTTGGGAAATTTGAAGTAATATGACCAATTTTTTTTTATCTGTTCGAGTAAAATTTTTCCGAAAGGGTGCGCAATAAAGTATTACATTGTGTTGAATAGAGTTGCGAGTGCTGCTCTACTAAGTGGAAGCTTTGCTTTAATGAATGAAGCATATGTAATGCAAATATGGCACTGAATATGGGATAATAGCAGCTGACGAGTATGTTTAAGAGATGGGCCAATTGGGAATCCCAGGTATGTTATCTGCTGAATAGGTTTTCAATATTTCAAAAATATTAGAAATCCTCTCAAAGGACTGGCTGATATTAAGAATGTCATAGCCCAATAAACAAGAGATAGGCTATGACCAAACAGGAAACGAGATGAGGGACACTACGCTTGAGAGTCTATGACGTAATAATTGAAGAATGTTGGGGAGGAGACAGCTCCCTGTCTGGCACCTTTTCAAAAATCGACAAGTTCGTCACACGGTACGGAAGGACTATGTTTGTCGGGAGGCAGCTTAAGACGAATTTTCAGCCTCCAGTACATGTCTCACGAAGCACTGATGACGGACGTATTCACTCCTCGTTTTGCTGCAAAAAAAAACTATAGCGGCATGCATCAGTAAGTCAAAAGCCCGACCGACATCATGTCCTGCCAAAACAAACGTTTCACCGCTATCATCTGAGTCGACTAAGGCATTCGCTACCACTATAAGAGCAGCAGATCACCCTAAGACTTGCTGAAAACCAAAATAATATGGAGGGGTATTACATTTATGCTTCAATTCGTCGATAAAAAACAGCTTGAAAAACTTGCAGAGGGGAGTTGGTATAGATATTGGGCAGAACGAAGAACACCGAGTTGTTGATCTTTCATTCTTGGGAATAGGTGTCAAGTCACCAATGCAGAGAGATGATGGAACAACTTCCTGTGTGAAAATCATCTGCCTTAAAAGAGCAAGGTGGTATCTAAGCTGGATTCCTCCATTTTTCAAATGCACAGTGCTAACCTTATCTATCCCGCAAGAAGCTTTCCGCTTTAGGCGCTTAACGCTACGCTCAATGGCAGATAAGGAAATAATTTTTGTAGCGTCAGAATAATGTGGCCTCAATTTTCTTTACTACGAATCACACTCCTCTGCATTTTCTCCCTTTCAAAATCTTCTCTTGTCTAAATCATTCGAGTGATAAATGATTTCATTTAGTTTAGCTTTATTTTGGATTAAATAGATGAATAGAATAGAAAGCTATGAATAGAAAAAAAAAAATCTAATATAGTTAGAAAACTATATATATAAGCTATGAATAGAAAAAAGAGCATATCCTTTCCATTTTCGCGACATTATCAAAAGTGACACTGTTCCACTCAAAGGTGCGCAGGTGCGTGGGAAGGACTTTGAGCACATTAACATGAATCATGGTTTCTATGGGTTTTTTTTTTCGTATTTCTCTCTAAGCAGAGTATAAAATATCTGCTGTTTTATCCCCCCCCCCAAAAAAAAAACAATCACATAAGTAGGTACATGGTTAAAGGATTGTTCCAATTTTTTATTAAAGAGCAAACAAACAGGTGTAAACAAGGTTTGGGATACCACTACCTCCACCTCCAATAGTAAACTTTTATGAAGAAGACAAAATTTTTTTACTTCAACCATTATAAAACTCCGAATACTGCTGTATTACGATTCTCGATTTTCTTTTGTAAGGAGTTGCGATATATCATTTGGTCCTTCATCAAGCGCGTGCAATGGGAAGACCTCTACACGAGTTTTCTCTTCCCTGAAATTTCGGATTTACGATTTTCACAATTACGGTTACATATTTCGTCAGCATGAAAACCCGTTTTTCGAACTTACTACCCCTCCTTAAATAAATTTCTGCGTACGCGGACTCTAAAGGCCATAAACAACGTTCTAACAGAGCAAAACGTGTTAGTAGATAGATATATCAATAAGGATAGGATGGTTATAGTATCTGGCAATGTCCGTAGTGTATGTCCGGCAATTCAAAAGGCGGTAAAAGTTTTAAGCGGCATACGTTTCATGGTTACATACATCATATAAATACGCGACACAAATTTTACATGAATACAGGAAATGGAAAGATATTTATTGGTTTTCATTGTTACTACAAATACAATTACCTGTACAAGGAAGTTTCTGTCTGGCCTCCTAAATAAGACAAAACAATTTTGACATTAAAAACTACTAACGTCAGCTATTTTGGCATTTTAGAAAGCAGATATAGCCCATAAATAAAAAATAAAAATAACTGAGAACCCAATAAGACATGGGGAAACAGATTCAGCTAATAACTCGAGGAGAATTTCATGAAATAGCGTGGATTATACAGGTAAATACGAATATAATAGAAAGTCAGATTTACTTGATGTACAGCTCGGAACCTCCAGCATAATGTAGGGGCCACTAGAACACCCTTCTATGGATCATCATTCCCATTTTTTGAAGAAACAATGTTCGAATCACCCAGTAATATTTTCAAATCCCAACAGCACGCAAAAACAAACTTCGTCTTCTTCATTTTAGTTTGTAAGTTGTTTTTTTTTTTACCGAAGGCAATTCGTAATTTGGCGTAATTTATTAACTAATTAATAGCTCTTGTGCCAGAATTGTGTAGAGAAAAAATCCAGCTGTATGGCCAACAGCTTTGGACATTATTCCCAGCTTTTAAGGGCAAAAAGTAAATCCAATCAAAGGTGAAAGCTTAAAAGAAAAACAGTTGAGAAATGGGTTTCCAGGCGGCAAAGCTCATTAACTTTTTTGATCGCTTAATTAAATTGAATTTAAAATTCTTTCAACTTAAGAAGATTAGTTTTAATAAGAGAGATAGATATCGGCCCAAGCTTATTGAGCCTAATAGGTTTAAGCAAGCTCAATAAAGCAGAGAAAGGCTGGACTTCACTGCCTAGCTAAGAGTTAGCCTTGGTAATAAGATCATACTTCAAACACAGATTAACAAATTTAACGATACAAAATTCGTTGTACTTCATTTAAGTTGGCTGAAATGACAAATCGTACTCTGATTGGCTTCCATAACATACTCACTAGCCCACCCACTACACGTTGATCATATCTCGCAATGCACCCTCAGATTACATTATTGCGCATTTTTATATTCATTAATGTGTTTCTAAATCAATTTAATTTTGTTTTAATTCCTAAGCATTCTACATAACAGTCAAATGTATCCGTGAAAACAAAGAATAAAGCTATTCAACCAAAAAATACCTTCTTATTTTTCTTTTTTGATGAACAAGATGTACTTCCACAGCATTTCTTTTTCTTCTTTTTCTTTTTACTAGTGTCCATCTCCTCTTCCTCCGAAGAACAAGCATCCAATTCTAGTTTTCCTAACGCCTTTCCTACTTTTGATGAAAATTTGTCTGACCATACATCAAAATCATTTTCCATGCTGCCATTCTTACTTTTGACTACGTTTTCATCACCTAATCCAAGCTCAAATAGTCGTTCGGCATCCAATTCGGATAGCCATTGGTCAATATTTTTAGCTACCTGAAATAAAGAAATACACAAAAGTAAACTAATCCATAAAAAAGGCAAACGAAGTGTTATTTAAAAAATAAAAATTATAAACAAGCTTAAATCTAACACTAGAATTCAATTAGTCATAGGGCAGCACAACGAATTGATTTCTGCTTGGAAAAATGGGACCCGAGGTTCAATCCCAGCTACTGCAGGGCTAACGCACGGACCTTTACAGTCAAGAAGCGTCGTTAATCCATACGCGGGACAATAACTGAGTTTACTAACAAGCAGATTGGCGCTCCGAAAGACGGAGGAGGATTTATAAGATGTTTTCCAAAGAAACTGTTTAAAAATTCTTTTGTGTATTCTTTCTGGGACTGGCTGACAGTATTTCAAACATGCATGCGAAGAATGACAGGTCACCAAAAATCGCTCTTTCCGGCCAACCCTCTAGGGTCAAGAAAAAAGTGGTCGCCTTCGAATGGGGTGGGAATCTCTGAACAGAGTGGGAATCTCCAAACGGGGTGTAAAGAGGTCGTAAAAAAGAGGTTCATTCTTTGCCCGAAGTATAACTGATAAGGAAAAAGAAGCTCTTGACCCCTTTCCGGGACCCCTAACACACACTTTTTTCCGCTTCCCACAAAACGTGTGACTTTCACGTCCCAGAGGACAATCTCTGGAAGTTTTGAGCTGCAGTTTCGGACACCCAGGTTCAGACGTACTTATTTTTTTTTCCTATTATAAAATCCATATGTAAATAATGAACAACTTGCACATGTCACAGCCCTTGCCCCAGAGGGGGTAACAAAAAAAGGCACAGGAGAGGGGCTCGTTACCCTCCAAGCACTTTCGACTCTTAAAAGGCACACTACTTCCCTTTCCTTTCTATTTCTGATCGAATAAGCCCTTCGAGGTTCTTGCGACCACCCCTTCCATACGAAGTGGTCCGGAAAAAAATAATACATGGAAGCGGCTTCACTTTTTACTTTGGCAGCGCTATTGTGCTGAGTATAACATTCCAGATTAGTTATATTAATTATCCAATTTCCCTTAAATTTTTTGCTTTGTTAATGAAGTTGCAAGGAGTCACAGTATTAGTGGCGTTACTATTTTTTAATCCATGCCTTCCTACCTATCGCACAAGATCTAACTTTTATAGGTTTCACATTCTAATTTGATATCTACTGTGAACAGCCTGAACTTTGACTCTAAATAACATTTTTTTGTGCTGACTAATTACAACTTAAATAAAAATTTCAGCTTTAATCCTATAACATTGCTGATTAATTTTATCAGCTATCCTATTTCATTCAAGTTCCCTACTTTTTAACAAGTCGCAAGAGTAACGTCACTGACGCCAGTAGTTTTTTATCCCTATCTCTTCTTGCTAAATCGCCAAAAACCCAGATCTAGTTCTTAAACTTTTGAAAGTTTTCATTCCTAACGATTACAAACGTTCATATAAATAAATAGCACTTGCCTGAAGGTATTACCTTGTAAGAATCAACAGTAAAAATTTAACTTATCCAAATTTGATTCTTTTTTCTGTATTTATTGAAGCTTTATTATTTTTCAATATTACCATGCTGCAAACGTTAGCAGTCATTTGATTTAGGTTTGTTACAAATAGACATTATATAGCAAAGAACCCTAGCTCAATCTCATCAGTAAAAATGGAAATATTGACTAAAGAATTACAACGAAAATTACCGTGTTATAATTCTGTTCATATAAAGAATTTCCAAGTCCAAAAACACTATATTGGAGTCCTTTTAGAAAGGTTCTTCCAACCCTAAAATCCGTGGAAGATTCTTCAAGCCATTTACAAAACCAAGCTACTGATTCAGGGGGAGAACCATCTGTATAAGTTGATACAATGAAAACACACAGATGTCCATTCTTGGCCTAAAATAAAAACACCAATATAATTGAACATAATCACATACAGAGAGCAACTTCTTACGTTGTTAAACTCAAAATAACCAATGGGGACACGAACACTTCTTGCTCCTAATGGGCATTTTATTCTGGAAATTGTTATTTGTTGAAGACGCTTATTGTCTTGTACCAATATTGCCACTTTTTTTCCTATGGAACACTAAAAGGAAGAGAAATACAAAAGGAAAAAAAGGAATCACATGGAGTCACATTTTTTAAAGTTCTGTTTTTTAAGCCTGGTGAAATTTCCGGTTTGATTCGTAATTTTGAAGGTAATATATAAAAGACGTAAGAGAAATTGATGAGGAAACTGAAGTTCATCCCTAACAAAAAAAGTAAAAAAAAAAAAAAAAAAATGAGACCCCCCTAGAATGGTCAGGCAAATACAATGATTGGTTGGAGGTTTTTTTTTTACTTTGACAAAAGGGGCCTAAGCCACTTTTGTCAACTGACCAAAATATATATGTTTCTAGCTTGTTCTTCTTAACTCACTCTCTTGTTTTTTTGTTTGTAAAATGGGTGACCGATTTTTCGGCCGCATCCGATTGTTCAATTGATTTCTAATTTTATCCGTATATGCACTTCCGATGACAGTACAATAACCAAAATCAAAATTCCTTCGTCTTGTCACTTTTTGACAAAACTGTGTTGAGTCGTTTTTTTCATACAAAATTAAATAACGCTACTAAAACGTAAAACAATAATAAGTATGTGGAGCGAGCTAATAAAGAATCTACCTAATTTAAAAAACATGGCAAAAAATAGACTTGGATTAAAATCCAGAATTAGATGATCCTTGTTTTGACTGTTTTTAGTTCTGCTTTGCTGGTTAATGGTGCACCATAAATGGTGCTACTAGTCTAAAGTTCCTATTAAACCCAATGTTAAAGCAGCGAAGTTATCTCTCTTATCAGGTTCCCATACTTTTTGAAAATATACATTAGGATAAAAATGCTACTTTGTGACTGGTGCAAAAATGCTACTTTGTGACTGGTGCAAAAATGTTACTTTGTGACTGGTGCAAAAATGCTACTTTGTGACTGGTGCAAAAATGTTTCAAAAGGAGGCTCGACATTGAGCTTTTTTTATGATTTTGGAAATCAATAAAATTAGATTGGCATTATTTGTAAAAATCCTTTGGTGTCAGAGAAGATTAATTCAATCCCAACGAAGCCCTGCTAAATGTGCCTTCTGTCTCATTCTCTAATTTTGTGAGAGTATATTGGTATTTTGAAAGTAGCAATTTAAGTTTATTCGTTCCTGAAAACCATGCTTTTCTAGGATTTTTCTTTCGGTCGTTTCATGAAGTTTTAGGAAAGTACCAGATTTTCGCCAGTGTTGCAATGTTTAATCGTCAAAATAAACAAACAAAAGCAATCAGTTAAATTTGAGAACGCTTTTGGTCCATGAAAATTCAAACACTAACAATTTGTTGATTTCCAAAGCAACTACACCTTCAAAGGAAAGCTACACATTCTTGAGCTGTTTCCTGCCATATGCTTTAACTTATTTTTGCTGATTCTTCACCCAAGTTTACTTTGTTTAAACATAGCGCCCACTATCACCAAAAACTGCATTTGGAGATCTTTTTCACTGAAAATTTTAATCCCAATTGTTCCCAATTTTTAAAGATATATATGGCTTTGTCAGTTAATTACTCAAACTAATTTAAACGACCAGATTTCATCTATACTGTCCTCGGTCCTTTAAAAAATAATCTTATATTGGGCTTCTCATGAAGCAATGGGGTTTTAAATATACCATCCAATTAGTATGTATAAAACATATTTGTATTGGGCGCCTTGAATGACGGGCATGCGCGTCAGCAAGATTTTTATTTTAGAACTTTATTAAAAATAGCGACGAAGACTTTATTGAGGACTACATTTGTAAAAATAGCAGACGAAAGGAAAAGTACACGGAAACTGTAAATAATATGTAAAGAACACAGAGCAGGGGCATGGACAAAGGTCATTAGTCCTCTTATTATATGCCTTTCAGAGCGAATATTTCAACAGGTGTTAGGACCATGGAGATTGAAGGGGTTGCACAATCTATCTCAGGATTAACCCCCTAGAGAAATTAATACTTTTAAAGGAAAAGTTTAGACTTTTCATTTGCACCAACTACACTCAGTAAACCTCACAAAAAGTCGCGCTTTTTATAGGATAAGGAACAATTGATAGGTTATAGGACTAAATCTATTAATACCTTTGATAAGTCACTACACCAACTAGAGTACCACAATGATGGGTAAACAGAGATGGCGAGTAGAGATGACAGATAAGCAGAGAAGGCGTCCTTGAAAGAAATCACCACTATTCTGAATTTTCATTGCAAGTTAAAACTGCATTAATGAACTATGAAAAAATAAATCCAGTATCCCTTTAACTCTTTAGAAAGCTTTCTACCTAAAATAGGTATCTCTCTATCCTTCTTCTCTGCTTGCTATCTTCCATAGCTCTTTTTTGTGCTTTAATTTTTGAAAATTATATTTCACAACTTTTTTATAGGAATCCCATACCCAAGAACATTGTTATTTTAAAAAAGAGAATATTTCTGTGTGTTTATTACTTTAGAAAAAGAGGAAATCTTATGATTTGACACTGGCATTCTAATAAGCCTAGGATAAGCAACTATTCTACCATTTGGTGCCTCAACTCGACAAACTTTCATACTTTAGAAGCTTAGAAAGGTGGGCGAGGCTTCTGACTACAAACTTCCTACAGGCTGACTGTCCTGGTAAAACATCTATCATTACCCTGCTCTTGATGTTAAAATTTAAATTTCTTGTAGAAATCACACAATTTATTGTTTTGAGTGAGTGCCGAAGAAACTACCGATACAACAGCATTAAGGACCTGCGACAGAGGTTCTTCTGGGCTGCCACAGCCACAGCTCACACTTTAAAGCTTATCATTTATTAGCCGTACTTACAAACAGGGGAGGGGATAGGGACGCCAGCCACATAGTACATTACCCTTTCTTCAAATTATGTCCATTTTCTTTTTTACCCTTCTTATCACTTCTTTTTTATAAGAAGGCACAGTGACATTTACCCACGTGGTTTTTTGTGCAGCCATGACCTACCAGGGTTCACCAAGCCATTTGCCTTTCTCTCATGTTTTTGGGAGTCAACACAAGTCAAACTTTTCAGAATTGAACCCACACTAGGATCAATTCCTTCTGCCTTAACATCAAATAGCAATTGATCACAAAAAACGTAATGCTAACTACATGTATAATATAAATTTTCTCCAATGGCAACTTTAATGCTGAAGTAGAATTGAACTTATTTATGATCTACTGTAAATGCAATGACCAATGGAGTACAGTATAAAAAAGTGCCGCCCTTATTGGTGGCACTCAAAAACCATATAAATAAAATGGCCCCTTTTCCACATTTTCTATGGTTTTTACAGCATTTTTAGGCAAAAGAAGAAGTTATTGTCGCACCACCTGCACAATTAATAGAAACAAAGGTGGTTGTCAATGCCTTCCATACCTTTGAAAATCAAAAACCTTGACTAGATAAATCGTTGGAAAAAAAAAGAAGTTTTTGTCCCACCACCTGAAGAATGACCTGTAAATGCAATGACCAATATAAAAAAGAAAAGAAAGAAGGAAAATAACGACAAAACACGATGAAATTTACAACATTATACAGCGCTAACAATAGCTCCAAAAAACGGGATGTATTTAGTGTTTTAAAATTGAAAAGCATGGGTGTTTAATATTTCGGTGGTTGTATGCCTCCATGCATTTGTTGATGAAATATCTTTTAGTGGCTCAAAATACATATTTGTCATATCTCGAATTGACCATCTCCATTTGTTCATAGGTAATTAGTCTTAATTTTATTTTGAATGGCTCCCAACCGATCTTTAGAAGTGAGACGAGAGCAATTTTTTTCTGTAAAATTTCCTAAAGATTAAGAATTGTTGCAAAATTTTGGCAAACTTGAGAACTCTTGACACCAAGAATGCCCCCTCCAGTGAAGTTTTGAGCATGAAATAGGAATTAAAGGGGCGGAGTTAAAGTGTTTGTTGGTTGCCCTGTGTGTGTATATAACCATCATTATATAACCTACCTCTTCAGTCAGTGTATCTTCAGGATCCAAATCTGCCAAATTGCTAACCTCTGTTTCAAAACCCAAAACATGAAGTTTATTCTGGAGAATGTCAGCAAATTTCTAAAATAAACATAATAACTGTTAATCATGATTTAGAACTAAGATGTTATTTAAAAATAGAGAGGATAAATCCATCGAATTTGAGAGTCTGGTAAATCTTTAGCAGTAAAAAAAAGAAGTTGAGGTTTTGCTAGTTATCTCACTGAAAATGTCAGTTGCAGATTTTTTCTTTTTTTTTCTTAGTTTTTTTCAATCCTAGTATTGTGAGAACTTTTCTATCAGCAAGACAGTCAGGAAAACCCCAAAACATGAGAAATTAACTGTAAATATAAAGACTTGTTATTGTCGTTGATCCCGTACACATCACACGAGTTGGACTGTAATTAATCATTGTATTTTGCATATATATTTTCCATGAAACTTCAATCAATAGCGTTAACAAGTAGCGTTTATTCATTTTTTTTTTCAAGTTCTAAAGTTAATATAAATTATAGTTGATTGAGGGCTAGTGCTATCTGAAAATAAAAACAACATTTATGATAGTGAATGATTTAGCACTAAACCTACTAAAAGGGGGGGGGGGTTGATAAATCTAGGGCAGAACTCAAGATAAATGAGAGAGTTAGAGGGGAACATATTGAATTATGATTTTTAGTAGCTGTTGTTGCGTAAAAGCTTACAAAAACAACTCTTAGAAGAGGACTAAAATATAAAAAAAACTTTCCAGCACTCATCTGCAACCTGAACATTTTCAAAGGAACCTACTCTGAAACCCCAATATTTTCTTAACTGTTATTTGCATATACAAATCAAGTTAAACAAGTGAGTTAAGAGAAAATCCACTGTAACCAAACTGATGGGAAATGTCAGTTTGGGAGCAGACATTTATTCAAAAGTTTAAAAATTAATAGAATAAGACCAATAAAATTTTAAGTCCGAGTGGCAAAATCGTTAATTTTCTTCCTTAGAAATATGACATCAAGTCAAATGAGTTTCAAACTAGCAAATAAAAATAATAGACATTTAAATTACATTTTCATTGTGTAAGCAACGTGAAGTCTTGCAGCAACCCTTTGTCATAAAACACAAATGATTTCCTGATTATTGGTAATTTATTTATGTTGTATGATTCTGAAAAGTGTCAAATAGCTTTCTAATATTTACAAGGTTCAATAATAATAATTAATATAGCTCTACCACATACTGTTACCAACTGTTTCTATTCGTGGTTTATGTTGAGTTTATCATTTTTACGTAGAATGATCGACAGCAAAGACGCTTTTTACTGCTTAGATACATTTTAGGGTGCATTAAATGCATACATTTATGGTTCAACTGGCTGCAAATTCTATGTTTTGTTTCTGGTATATATAATGATGCATTGCATCGTTTTTAACACTTAATTCTAGGTAACAATGATTGTTCCTACTCTCAAGTGCATCAAAAACCCAAAAAATGTGAAATAGTTCTTAACCACCTCTAGCGAACGATTAATAAAACACTTTGGTTGTTTCGTCACTATCGATGATCTATAAATAGGATACCTAGGGCCTAAGCTTGTACAAATCATTAGTTTCCACTCGAGAACAAGATGGTTCTCCCTTAGACTTCCCGCCACCAAGGCCAAATCCGGCAAGGACACCAGTAAAAAGTAAACTAATTTGCACAAGTTTCTAGCGTCTCATCTTTGAATATGAGGCGCTATTGAAGATGACCATCCTCTAACAACCTTATTTTTACTTGGATGTCTCTCTTCGTAGCAGACATGGAACCGTATTGTTTTTACTCCCAAATAGATCAGAAGCCAATAACGGGTCCACCCACAAACAAAATATACCAATCCCTCATCACCGAATATGACCATGGCATAAAAAGGAATTTAAAAAAAGTATATACTGAGTTTGTAGTCAGTTGAACATTATCCTTTTCAATCATTGGCATCAGTACAGAATCAAACTTATAATATCCTCTTCTCTAATTAGTAGGCTACTATCCTTAACTATCCTTAACTTCAGTGAATAATGTTGCTGCAGCTACTCTTTGTTATACTAGTTGTAAAATTACGTCATTGACTTGCATTTTATTTATAATCGCTGCGTAAACACATGGAGACAATTTTTTTACCCTCAAATATGTCAAAAGCAAAGAAAATGTAGACAAATTATTTGTCTTAGCCTAAAATGCATAACATGAGCCAATAATAGGTACACTAATTAGGAAAACTAAAAGCCCCTCGTCGACAGAGATGACCAACAGCCGAATGTTACTATCAATTCTCTAAATTGCCTCGCCTTTTTCATCGGAATTCTTTCTTTCAATGAGCAGAATAAAATAGAAGTTGTTATCCCCTCAGAACATCTTAAATGGTATATCTCATCATAAAATTCTCATCGAAAACCTCAAAACTTGTAATATAATCTTATTGAACCTAGTTCATACCACAAAGCTATCCGTCGCTTTTCATAATCATACTACTATAGCTAGATGTTGCAAAAAGGAAAGAACGGGTTCGCCAGTTAGTAGAAGTACATAATTTCTACTCCTTGACGACGACAACTGTCTTCCAGCAACCAATTTGAAATTAAGGATTCCTAACTTGTCTTTGAATTCTGTCTTCCCAATTCGTTTGATAAAATAATATGTAAACTAACTTGCAGAGGCTTTAAATCTCTTAACCAAGAAGATGACTAGGATTTAACAAGCTATTCTAACTTGTAATATTCTCTCCATAGCGGAGATGAAACCAAATTGTTCGTACCCTCGTATGCCTCAAAAGCAAATAATAAATACGGTTCACCAACTAGCAAAAATATGCCGACCCCTCATGACAAAGATGGCCAAGACAAAGCGGCTGATTATTTCTTACACGTTCCTCAATTGTCATAAAACTTGAACCAGGTTTTTTTTCTGTTTACCACAAAACTGAAGTTCTTAACCCCTCGAAATTTTTAGCATAGTGTATTATATGAGCGAATTTTTATGAGAAAAGACATATTTCATATACTTTGGTCAGTCCATCAAGGAATATTGATCAACGTTGGAAAAATGAATTCCTTGGTTCGAAAGTATGCTTTCTTGCTGCAGGCAAAATTTCTAACATCACTACTTAGACAAGGGTAAAGGGAAATCTCAAATTTCTTGAGTAATAGTGCCAGGTAAACATCGCACACCTTAAGCACCTTTTCATTTTTTCCCAACTTCCATTTAAAAGTAGTGCATGCCTGCTAAAGTGGAGCTTTCCATTGAAAGCAGAAACGTCACTGAACAGAACGAAAGCTTAGGAGCATACCTTCGGATAGTCCTCTCCAACACTGACTATAAAATTCCAATTTAACTCACATGGTGTAGGCTCTGGCTCAAATACTAGCAAAAAATTATTCTTTTTTTTTTTACTCCTGGCAAGAATTTATGCACTGCTTTGTATCTCCTCATGATTACATCTTTAGTCTTACAAAATATATTTTAAGTACATTCGTTAAAAAGGATTGTTTTCCTATTTTCGTTGTGCTCTTTTCAATCTTTGGTAAATGGTTTAAGAGTGAAAAGTAATTCCTTTTGTATCTCATACTTTATCCTAAACAAATCTAGTAGCCTACATAAATCTGTACAACAGGACCCTTTCTACCCTTATTCAAATAATCCATGGACATAGGTACTTGTATATGATGAAAACCAAACCAGTATGTGAGTTTTTGGTTTTCTGAGATTTCGATGTTTAAAAAGTTGATTCTCTTAACAGACAAAGTTGAATAGATGCGTCAAAATACTCGACTTTTTGAATATTTTGCATTCTGGGAGTGGATTCAGGAGCATTGCAGCCAAAGTTCAATCCTGTCTTGTCTAATACCCTTTTAAATACATAAATGTTGTATATAAGAAGCGATGGTGAATACTATTTATTTAAGCTATTGTACAACGACACCAAAACAACAAAATTAAAAAAAACTGAGCATCTGCAATCCCTTCCCATCCAAAAACTCTCTTTCTCAGAAGGAAGAAAGCAAGAAAATAATTTTTAAATTAGTATATAAAAGAATGAGAATAGAAACTATAAAAGAAACTGAAAACACTCTCAGGTAGTGCACAGCTAGCAATGGGTATAGACATACCCTACGTTATATAGAGCTTATTGTAACAGATTACAATTGATTTTCATCACTGACGCCCAATGAATGCATCCTCTTTGAAATAAAATGTTTTTCATTGGCTGTCAGTGGTGAAAATCACTTGCAATAAGCTATATTGAATGCAGGGATGATTTTCACTTTAAAAGCAGATTGACTTACAACCTAGTGAAATTCAAGAATTGAGGTAATATACCAGATACCAGCACCTAACAACATAGTTTTGACTTAAAAAAAAGAAAGTTGACAACTGGTACTAAAATGTTTCCCACTTTTGAAACAACATAGTGCCTTTTAATTTTTTAACTGCCCCAAATTCTATGTTATCACTGAACCACCAAACTGCCCCCCCCCCAAAAAAAAAAAATATAGTATTTCCTGAAGAAAACTTTGTATTATGTTGATAGCTAGCATATCTAAAATAGTTTGTGGAAATGGTAGGATGCCAGTAACAGGTACATTACCTTATATACATTTGAGTATTTTGAAATGTTCTGATCAGATTAAAAAACAAAGAAAATCCAAAGCTATTCTGATAAACAGTCTGACAGGTTTTCTGATAAGTATCCAGATTATTTTACCAATTCTTGTCATTAAAGCTATTTAATAAAATAAATAACATCAAAACGTATGTGATACCTGAGAATTCCCAGTCTGTGTTCCAAAATAAATTTTGACAACTTTAGAGGTAATTCCAGTCTCAGATGAGCAGCATCCTTTGCCTTCTTTATCAGTAGTGGAACAACACCCAGTCGGCTGTGTCTCTTCTTTCTTCACTAATTGAATTTCATCATAAAGGGATAGGACTTCTTCCTTTTTTACATCAGCCCTTTTCCTACTTTTGATGTAAACAAAAAGTCCGACAATTACTGATACTCCAACAGCTGGTAAAAATAAACGTCCATTCAGAGGTATCTGCCTTGAAAGATCCATGTTTAGCCAAACTTTTGTCTTGATAAAAAAAAAATAGAATTAAGAAAATAGTAGCTAAAGATCAAGAAACACTTTACATTATATGTTTAAGATTAACAACAAGATCAAGGCCGTATCCCGGGGGGGGGTCCCCGGTTTGAACCCCCCCCCCCACCCCCCGAAATGTTTGTTTGACTCGTAAAAACGTAACAAAAATGGACATAAACAAATTTTGTATGCGTTTTTTGAGGTTTTTTTGTGTAGCCACCCCCCCCCTAAAAAATTTAGTACCCCCCCTAAAAAAAATCCTGGATGCGCTTCTGAACAAGATCCAACTTTGGAGGGCTAATGTCAATTACATATCTCCTCCTTTTTAGCAAAATAGTTTTATCCTTTAATTTAAAAAAAACGTATGGAAGATTCAGTATTAAACTGGATCAAGTCCAGAAAGAAACCCTTGTGAGACTCAGGCCATAGAAGTAAAATTGAACACCTTACTTTTGGCTATTATTATGAAAAACTAGAAAATATTTTTTTTTTACTTTTGTACATAATTTATTTGTTTGTTTATTTGTTTTTGTTTCTTTGCATTCAATGTTTGTTTTGATTTGTTTATTACCTTAAATTATATCTTCCAGCAAAATAAGGATTAAATCCTCTAGAATTACTGTTTAGTGACGATGATGATTGGTCGCCTCAACAGCATCCCACTCAGTTTGCCATGGCTTTGATGACCATTCTCCATCAACGGCTCTTTTAAAGGCAGCAGTACTGAGGGTAGCGACCACTTCTTTTTTTCTCTCTTTTTTTTGAAGCAATCTAAATCTAATTTAGTATTCTGATGCCACTTATAACATTTATCTCAAAAATGAAGAATCGAAACAAACTAACAAACACACTTGACGATAATAAATAAGTAAGGAAATGGAATGGATAACATATTCATAGCTTCCTGTTTTCAGCCTTCAACTCTCAAGTTTTTGTGGATTGCAGGTTTAATATCAGACACCAGATCCAAAAGAGTTTTGATAACATTTTCCTTGTTTTTTATCACCATTTTATTCATCTGTTTGATTTTCAGCTTTGTGTCTACATCTATTTTTGCTGCCACGCCTTCTTTTGAGCCAAGGTGCTTGGTTTCAAAATCTCTAAATTGCCTTTCTCTTTCCTGTTTATAAACTTCAATTTCAGCCTGGGCTTCATCTTTAGCTTGCTTCAGTCTTCTGACTTTTCTTGTCCTTGTCTCTTTAACTCTCTCTGCAGCTTTCTTTTCTGCAGCTAAAAGCTGTTGGATGGCTTGCGTTTGATTAGCCATATTCCTTGTGAAGTTTGAAACAGACTAAAGAAGTATTCACCTTCACCAGACAAAAATCATGACCACTTCTTTGGTGAGCAAACTCCACAAACTCACTACTTCTACCACAAACTTCAATTAGTGAAGAAGTTATTGCGCAGTCTAGTGGCACATCTCTTCTGATATAGTTTCCGACTGTGCCCCCTAGTTCTGGCAGATTGATCAAGTTGAAATGGCTTATTTAATAGAGAGTTAGAATTCAGGAGCTTATGCGTCATAATAATATCACCCCTTTTACGCCTATAGACAAGAGTGGGGAGTTTCAGTATGTTCAGATGGGATGAACAATTTAAATTTTTGCATCCGTCAAGTGCTTTCGTAGCCCATCCCTGAACTGATTTTAACTTCTGCTGGTCAACTTTGTTGAGGCAGCTAGCAACACACATGCCAAACTCCAAATTAGGCCTGACCAATGCCTTATATAATTTAGTCATCACCATAGGAGACCTACTAGTGATTGTTCTTTTTATAATGCCAAGGGTTTGGAGTGCTTCAGCTGCAACTGTCTGTGTGTGCATAGTGAATTTTAATTTTCTATCAACTATGACACCCATGTCTCTAACATATGATAAGGACATTTCTCATTATTCTTTCCAAAGTGGATTATTTGACATTTGTTTACATTGAATTCAAGCCTCCACAAAGTTGCCCACTGGAACAGTACCCGTAGGTCCTTCTGCACATAGGCTCTGTTATTGGGTGCATTAACAGATCAAATGAGTTTAAAGTCGTTAGCATAAAAACTTACGTTTTTTTTAATCTGGTTGGTGCGTCATTAACATTAATGTTGAATAGTGTCGATCCCAAGATGGCTCCTTGGGGCACTCCACTTAATACTTCCACTTCTTCTGAAAAGAATACCTGTCCATTTTTTCCAAATATTTTCACACTTTGCTTTCTCCGGGAAAGAAACTGAAGTACCCACTTTACAATTTCGTTGTGCATTCCAATTGCAAATACCTTAGTCCTTAGAAGACGGTGACATACTTTATTGAAGGCTTTTGCAAAATCCAATAGAACCAAGCCAACAGGGATTGCTTAATCTAAATGTTCAGTAATAAAATCATACACATCAAAGAAATTAGTCTCAACCAAGCGTCCATGTCTGAAGCCATGCTGACCATCACTGAGCAGCTCATTAGTAGTCAGGTGTAACAATGTGAGTATTCACGATTCCTTCTAAGATTTTACCAGCTACAGATGTGAGACTAAAGGGCAAATAATTGGAAATGCTGTTGCGGCTACCTCCTTTGTGTGCAGGTGTAATGTTAGCATTCCGCCAGTCTTGAGGAATCTGCTTAACATCAAGAGACTTCTGAAACTTGTTTGTAAGGGGAAGGGTTATTTCCGCCTGAGCTTTTTTCAATACTTGTGGGTGAACTTCATCAGGGCCAATGGATTTTTAGTATTAAGCAGCTTCAGTCGACTCTCCACATCAGAGGCAACCACAGTTATCTTTTCCATAGGTTCCTCAATAGAATATCCTGGTGCTTATGGTAAGGGGGCATCATCTGGAGGCATGAACACCGACTTAAATTGACAACTCAATTCAGCTGCTATATTTTTCACGGTACTAACTGCATTGCCATTCATAAGTAATTCTGTAACTGAGTGTCTCCCTGGTTTCCCAGCTGAAGCATACTTCAAAATCTCTTATGGTTAAATTTTAAATCAAATGCCAATCCGTCATCATGTTCTGTTGTAAGTTATCTTGTAACACCGATCCTGGTGTGCCAACTCTTGTCTGACCTGGTTGTAATTTGTATACACATGCTTAACCCAATTATCCTTTTGTGGGTACAACCTAAGCCTACAAGTAATTGCAACATGGTCAATTGCTCTGAATGGTGGTTCCAAATAAACACTAATGAGCATCTTGTGGTCATTAATAAACACAAGGTCTAGTAGGGTTGGGTTCTGCCCACCTCTCTACCTGGTCAGAAAATCAATTGCTTGATATAGCAAATGTTCATGCATGGCACTATAAATGACACCCTAAAAGTGGGTCGATAGCGGTTTCAACCCCTTCTGTGATAGCAAACCTATCAATCAACTGTAATTCCAGTAAACTAGAATTTCCAACAATATGAACATTCTTATAATATTGCTTTATCACATTATTAACAGAATATGGAATTGCTAGATGGGAACTTGTCTGACAAGAGGAGCTGGGACTTCTATAAAAACAGCTTATGACTATAGGGAGACTTTGCTGCCGGATCGTTCTCCACATTTGCTCAACCCAAGGTTCGTAATCTAAATTAACTTTAAGAGCTCTTACCTGGAGTGAAGGTCAGATATACACCACTATCCCTCTGCCATTTGGCTTTGACAGATTGGTGGATAGCTCAAACCCAGGTACTAGAATTTGTATATCAGTAAGAACAAATGCAGTTTTTTTTTTTGGTTTCACCTCAGTGAAGGCAGTGAAGGCACAGTCTACATTACTATATAATACCATAAGTCACTCAATAATAGTATTGTCAGCATTAGCTTTCCTAGATCCAGAATCACATGATTCAAAAGAAATGGTATCCGACATGGGTTTATAATATCTGTTATCTAATCTAGCACTAACATATGATTCAGTTTCTATATATTTAGCAGAGCCAACTTCACTAGTACTATCACAAATGGAAACACTACTGGTAGAGTACAAAGAGTTTCCTTAAATACAAAGGAAAGTAGTGAACAATAAATGGTTTACTCTAGATAAAAATTCAGGCTAGTATTCTCTAAGACAGGCTTAGGTAACTAAGCTTATAATAATCATTTGGTAAACTTGTAGAACATTTGACAAAATTCTTAATTGAAAGATAAACATACCCTTGAATCTATATCATTATCCTACAGAACTAGCTACAAGGAAAAATAAATAAAACCAACAGGTACCTTTTGATTTCCTATGCAGTACTTCTCGACAATAATTATGCATCTCACCCACCCACCTACTGACTGTTTGGATATAGCACTAGACTATATAAAAAAATTACTGATTTTGCACTTTTTTCAGATTGGCATTATGAGTAAACTGTAGATGAGAAACAGGTCAAAAATCAAAATCAGCAAACTTCTGTAGCCTATATAGCATAGGGCTAGATATGGGCATAAGTTTTGTTGCTATTGTAGCTAGTTCAGAGAAGAAATATTGCAGCCAAATTACTTTTCTCAACAATAATCATGTAACCAACCAATTTCAATTGGTATATAATGCTTTTTATGTATTTTCACTTAAAACACAACAAAACTGCCCCCCCCCCCTTTCATGATTCTGTAAAACACGTTTTGTCCTCTTCTTCTTAATTTTGCAAATTGGTGCCACTGAATTGTAGTAAACTAATACTAACTAGCCCAGTCACAACTATCAACATCATATCCAAGATTAGGAGCCTAGAGCCCTTTTGGTATTAGTGCTCAATTCCCACTCTTCAGAAGGAAGCATTATAAAATTGTGAAAAAATTAATTTAAAACAGTTTAAAATACTTATAATATCATTCTTTAAAGATTACTAATAAACTTTGGTAAAATTCTAGATTAATTGACAATTGAGATAGCTAAGAAATAGACAAACGTTTAAAACCAGAATTTCATCCTGAATCAAAATATAAAAATTTGTTTGTGTTGCAACTTTACTCTGCCTCTTCTGCTAATGGTCAAATATATACTTTGAATTGTATATATGCTCTGAATTTTCCACATGTCATTGTTCTCTTCAAATTGATTAAAACAATAGAGATTCACTGCATATATAGAACTTAAGGCTATATTTTGCTATTATAAGTAAATTTGTGACCCAAATGAATGTTATATTTGGATTCAGATTGAAATTTTGGTCCTAAAGATAGGTCTGTGTCTATTTCTTAGCAATCTCAATTGTCAGTTTATCTAAAAATCTATCAATGATTTACCCCCAGCCCCCCTAATGGTCAAACATATACCCCAAATGGTAAAATTATGAAGTAAATGTGTAGATTAGGGACTCTCAATAAGGAGACTTGCTAAAACAAAAACAGATGCATCTTTTAATGCAAGTTTTATCCTGTTTTATGGTTCAAATTAAGTTTGTGATAAATTGTCACCAGTCCCCTCCCCAATGGTCTCACATATAGCCCTAGGCTACCAACAAACTAATGGATAAAGTGATGAAATTCTTGCTTTATAATATAAAGAAAGTTTCAATTAAACACAGTAAGATCTCTTTTTCATCTATGTTTCTAAATTATTTTTTGACAATTATAACTTCATTCGATTTTACTCAAAACACAGCAATCAAATTTGAAAAATGACACTATATGACCAACAGATTTGCAATTTAGGCTACCCTATATTTACAAACCTTTCAGAAATGGTGTTTTCCATGGGTTGGCACATGATTTTGATTATTAAAGCCTATTATATTTCTCTCAATTAGCAATTCTGCTAGGCAAATAGCACAATTTTTTAAATTAGATTGCAGTGTTCTAGACTAAATCAAATGCAATTATATCATCTAAAAAGGACTGAAAAACATGGATGAAAGTGGGAAACAAAACAAGAAAATATGATTAGCTGACACTTGCTGCATATTTAATCATTTTCTCACTTTTGCTGTTAATTTCTTTTTATCTAGCCTAGGACTACATCTGGGACCAAAAAGAGGGAAGGGAAGAAATTGTCACATATGTGACTTGAAGACTCTTTTCTTCAAATTGATCTAATGGCAAACAAGCAATACACTGGAAAAATTCAGTGTATGGAAATGTCAAGGCATTCAGGGTACAAATTTAACTATTAGGGGAGGGGAGGGGGATTTATTGGTATGCAATGATATTAATCTAGTAAGCATTTACAATATTTTAAAGTAATCTCCTGAATTTTATAATGTTTCCTTTTGGAGAGTGAGAATGCAACACTAATGATCCCATGTTTAAGAAGGTTTAAGCACAAGACAATTAAGGCACTTTTTATCAAAACATTTGTCTACAATTAAGCACTATCCAACATGCCAGATCTAGGTTTTCTTTGGGGAAGGGGAATATACATTTTGCTGCCCCCTTCCACACTGTCAACATTGAAAATATTACAATTTCCATAAAGAATGAAAATTGAATGTATTTCCTTGGGAAAATAATGGAATTTATTTATTATAGGCTATGTACGTTATTTGTTAAAAGTGTTGGTTTTATCAACTCACAGTCTGTTTCCACTACTTTTGAAAGATGCATAATATTATTATTACCTTAATTCACTTTGGAGCAATATTAAGGTCCATACAGGATCTGTTTTGTTATGTGCCAATGATGGCAATATAATTTAATGTCAATGTTTTAAGGGCCCAGTGACATGCCATAAGAGAGATTTTCTGGAGAGATGCAATTAAAGCCCACTTAGTAACCATGACCACAAGGTAGGTATGATCCATAAGAATCATTCTCCAGTGGTTTAGAGTTGACACCACTGAACAACAGCAGCTTCAGATAGAGTGTGCAAGATTGTAGGGAATGACAAGTGGCATCAACTTCCTAGCAACACACTCTTATGAAAAATTCACATCAATAATCAGTGGGTAGGTGAATGGAACAAACAGTCCCACTTGTATTTCCACAGCTTGTTGCTCTATTCTTTGTCAAGTCAAGACTTGAAGGATGCAGTTGTGGGTGCAGCAACTTTTTTGTCTTGAAGAATGTTCTTAGTCATTGATGACAGCTTCAGTTAAATAGTTTTGTTGTATTTGTGTCTTCATAGTATGTTCAGAAATTTTTTGCAAATGGCCTCTTGTATGGTGCTGACTTACATGTTTTGTGAAGAGAGTATTGTTTGGTTGGCTATTATATTTGTAGGTCAGCATCGTGTCACCATGCTGGTATCTGAAGATGAGTGTTGGGAATTGTAGGTGCTTCACCCTCTTATTGTATGGCATACTTTGCAGACCTTTTTATCCAATCTGTGGCATGCCTTTTATTTATTGAAAAAAAAGTAATACCTAGTATTACTACATCAAGTGTTTGTACATGCTGAAGAACAAGACTTAGACCGTCTCCTATTTCACTTACTCTTACGCTTAATATTAACCTTGCAAGTATTCGTAAAGTACCTCAGTCTTCCAAATGGTTTGAAAAAAGTAATTGGAAGAAAGCTGATGTCCCTCTCTATGCATTTACACTAACAAACATGCTGTCTGCTATACAAGTTCCCAATCATCTGTTCCAGGGCTCTATACCAGTGAGTTGCAAAAAGGACCTGGATTGATATTATAATCAAATCGTTAAATCTCTAAAAGATGCCAAGGCAGTTATAGTGCCGCTGCATGTGTTAGATGTGGTATACAAAGACCTATTTGTTCTTTAGATCCTAATTTAAAAACTTTGAAAAATAAAGCAAAGTTTTGATTGAAAGTTGGGAATGAATGTGATAGACCACCTTGTGGAATTGTATCTGACCTTAAGGGTAAGACGTGCAGTGAATATAAGAAATATCTTAAGTCAATGCGTTATTGTGGTATGGATTTTCCAGTGTCAAAGAGAGAATGGCGAAAAGTTGTTAATTCTGAGTTGATTTGAAGTGATGTGCCAAGTAGTGATTGTCTTCCTGCATCTGCTGGGCATGGCCATTACTCATCTATTTTTTCTAATGTCAATTACCGTGTGCATTCTTTGTATACTCATTCTCTTTCTGCTATTTTTAGCAGCGTCTTTGTATTCCTATTTCTCTTTCATCCATAGTTGAAGTAATTAAGAAACTTAAATCAGATAATGTTGATAATGATGGTATATCTAGATTTCACCTTTTATTAGATTGCTTCCTCCTTATTGACCATCTACACATACTCTTCCAGATGTGTATTTGTACTTCAAGTGTACTGGAGAGTTTTTTGTGTGGTACTGTTCCTTTGATTTTAAAGAGGGGAAATTCTCCTTTAATTTGCTCTTCTTACCAACCTATTACTGTCTCTTGCACTTTTAATAAAGTTCTTGAGCATGTATTATTACTACCTTTTGTGACTAATAATATGCTTGAGAGAGACAACCAGTTTGGATTTAAGCCTGGAGTAGGTTGTCAGCATGCACATTGTGTATTATCTTCTTTGCTCCTTGAGAATTCTTCTAGGGGAAGGAGTATTTATCTTTGTGCTTTAGATCTATCAAAAACTTTTGATAGTGTATGTCATAGTCAGCTTTTTTCTGCTCCTTATGGTTGTGGTGTCAATCTATCGGTTATAATGCTTCTTTGTTATTGGTACTGTAATTCTTTTCTTCAGCTGAAATCAGCACCAGCTTCTATTATTAAAGTGAAAAGAAGTTTAAGGCCAGGTGGAGTTTTATCTCCAACCCTATTTGAAATATGTATTTTAGGAGTTCTGGCAAAGATATTGGCTACCTACCTCTCTGGTTTTTCTGATGTTTCATACCTTGCCTATGCTGATGACTTGCTTCTTATAAGCTGTACTAAAACTGGTCTATCTAACATGGTTTCTCGTGTTGCTACTTCTTTTTCAGACAGGTCTTTGTAGATAAATGTAAATTTCTTTCTTTTAATAACAATTCTAGTACTCCATTTCGTTGTAGTGGCTTTACTATCCCTCTCGTAGATCCTCTTCGATGGCTTGGTATTTCTATCACTAATAGTCTTCCAAGCTTGCACCAGCACACAGTCTCAGATATTAATATGAAAATTCAATTAGGACATGCTAAGATTGTTGCCAATAGAGGTAAATATAATAAACTTGCGTTGGCCAAGCTCTACTCAACTTTTTGTAACCGTTCAATTCTTTTTGCTTCTGGAATTTTTCCCCTTCTTAAGAAAAATGAGTTAAAAAGAATCCAGATTAATTATTTTAAATTTGGTAAATTTTTGTTGTTTCTTCCAGCTTGGACTAATAACCAGGTAATTATTTATAAATTTCTTGTTCCTGATATTACTGTAAAACTGGAAGCACTACACAGAAAACTTTCAAATACTGCTTGTATCTGTTTTTCCCCGCACCATCACCTTATCAGGTTTTTTCAGTCATAAGTTATTTTTCCTTAATTATTATTCATTTATTGCCTGTCAAAAAAAGTTACAAAAAGGTACAGCAGACAGAGTTATCACTAAAGAAAACAAAAAGAAAAAAAGAAGAAAAGAAGGACACAAACACACATTGAAAATTCAAATACATGACAAAAAAAACTCTGTTACATTAATATGAACAATGATGCTAAGAAAAGGATGATAAAAAGTTTCTTTTAAAATAGGAGAGAGATTTATTAATACTAATATTATTATTATTACTATCATTATCATTATACATTTATTACCCGTCAAAAAAGGTACATATACAGAATAATCACTAAAGTAACAACAAAATAGAGAAAAAAAATTTCATCACATACATTACATTAATACAAACAAACTATTGTGACCAAATTGGTGACCATGGATGATTAAACTTACTTTGAAAACGGGATAGAGATTTATTAATACTAATATTAGGGTCAGCTAGCTTATACAAATGAATCATTTTATGGTTTCTTGTCCAAGGGGGGCAAATGTAAAAGATATTTAGCAAATCTGAAGAAGATTGATTGTAGGTGCTTTTTATCTGTAACTGTAAAGAATTTCCAGAAAGGAGCAATGTAAAGCAGATGTGGAAGGGCTGTGGCGTTGTAAATGGATGCTAGAAGGTAACAGTTGAAACATAGTTTGCTTTTTACAATTACAGCGTAAGAAATGCTAATTCTACACTCAACATGAGAAATCAGCAAACAACGTGTGTGGCCTATAGATGTGCCAATTGGAAGGCCCAGGTATGTAATATGGTCTGCGGGTCTAACAAGAGAACCGTCCAGATTTAGAAGAGAAGTAGAGGGATTTCGCCAATTGAAAAGGATTTTTGAATATTCATCTTTGAGGATTTGAAATTCTGCTCAATGCGCTGGATCGTACAGCTGAGATTCAAGATGTCATCAGCATAACAAATAAGAGATATATCAATTCTCCCAAGAATGCATGAAGGAAGACACTGTGCCTGAGCATCCAGGACACTATTATTAAACAGGGTTGGGGAAGTGATAGCTCCCTGTCTAATCCCTTTCTTAATGATGATGGGGTGCTGAGGAATCACAAGCATATTCGAGGCATTTGAAGAGTTTGGCCTCACACGAGAATTAATGCAAGTATATTGGGATTGATGAAGAGCCGATTGCAGGGGTAAACAGGATGGGAGTTTTAAACACACTCTTAGATTTCCATATAAATCCCTGTGAACACGGACAACTGATGGGTTGACGCCTTGCCTTGCCATATGAAGAAGCATGGACGAATGAATTAAGGAATTGAACACACGTTTAACGTCATGTCTGGTGAGGATCATACTTTCTCCCAAAGATTCAGCATCAGCGAGGGCAGTAAAACTGCTGTAAGAGCATGAGAACAGCCAAGATTAGCCTGAAGACCGAACTGATATGGGGGAACCACAGTTTATAGAATTAGCAGTATGATCATACCCTATCTCACCCATTATAAAAACCCGGACCAAGGTGCGAGTGCTCCAGAGAACGTTTTTGCAGATAGAAACATAAGCGGCATTAGATCTTTTCATGGGTAGACAAGTCAGATTTCTCTTGGACACGAGACAAGTGGAAACCCGCTATTACGAATAATGCACTTTGTAACCATTTCTCATTGATTGACGGAAACAGACTAACCTGCTAATGCAGAAAGAAGTGGGAGGAGCTTTTTGTTCATACCGAGAATGAAGACCAGAAATGATCTGCGATAAACTTACTGGATAATTCTATAAACTGTGGGGGGAATGTAGCATTTCTGTCTTAACTCATCAAGAAAAAGGAGCTCGAAAAGTTTGCATATCATAGTAGAGACAGTGATGGGATGGAAAGAGGAACATTGCAGCTCAGATTTTCCTTTTTGGGAATCAGAGTCAGATCACCAATGTAGAACAAGGAAGGAACAATACCTGTAACAAATATCATTTGCATGAGAAGGCTGAGGTGACGCACCAATAGATAACTTCCATTAATGATGTGTAGAGTGCTCACCTTATCTATCCCACAAGACGCTTTCTTTTTAAGTTGGGATATGGCTTTATGACAGCATCACAAGTAACAGCAAAATCAAGGTCAGGAGATTCATCAATGAAGTTGCAGAGATTGTCACAAAATTGTGACTCTAAAACAGGATCAGGCTCAGAAAATTCATTTAAAAAATGGGATATCCATTTGGACAAAGGAATGTCATTTGGGTCTGGCAAATTGGAGGAGAGAATGCAAGGTAATAGCTTCCACAGTAGATCAGGTGAATTCCTGACCTTCTCAAAATGAAGTGTCTGCATTTTAGATTGATGAAGGGCAAGTTTCTTAGCAAAACACTTTTTTGACACTTTTCTCAGTTCATTGACTATTCCTTGACGGGGGCATAGGCAGAATCTCCATAATTTGTACCAAAATTTGGCACAGTCACAAGCTTCAGACAGCGCTAGATTTACTGACCACCATGGAACTTGGGTACCAACATGTATTTTTTTAAGAGGAACTACCCTTTTTTCAGCACACAAAAGTGCATGGCAGATTTCTGCAGGGTAGATATCAAGAGTTAATCTAACCTCATTAATGTCTTTATTAGAAGACTTTTGCAGAAGATGAAATGGAACCTGAATCTTGTTTAGGATGCTATTTGAACTTTTGATGAACTGAGATGTGTCAATTTTATTCCAATCGTGACAAGTATACCACTTATGCTGGTGAACAATATGAGCATGTAACATTGGAATCTGAGAAGCTTCTCGTTTAAAATTAGAAGCAACAGGAAGGTGGTCTGAAATTTGAAATTTAGAAACTACCCCAACACAAGGTATATCAAGGTTATATGACACAACACAGTCAATGTTAGATGTGCAAGAGGAAGAATGAATGTAAGTAAACTGAGCAGATTTCTGTTGAACTTTAAAATCATCACCAAATATTCCTAATAGTAAAGAAGCACAGATAGAAGCTGAAGACAACCTGCAATTTAAATCACATACAATCAAACATGGGATTTTCAGTTTAAGGACATCACGAAGACAAGAGCTAAGTTTACTAACTGCTAATGCGAAATCTCTCTCCGAATCTTCATCTTTGTAATCTGTGGGTAAATACACATTTATTATTATGCACACACCTACTCGAACAGCTAAAAAACTATCACTAAAAAAGAAAACACTAGAATTAAGATTTAATGCTACATAAGTAGCAATACCACCAGAAGCTCTGCCTTTAGAAGTACTACGTTTAGCTGGAACCGAAAAAGTTTTGAAGGTGGCACTAATGTCAAGTAAACCAAGGCTGTTGTTGGTCAGGAAATATTCCTGCAAACACAGAATATCATGATTATGAAGTATATTTTCAAGAACAGGTCTTTTTTTATAAGACCACCATTAATGTTCCAAGAGAGAAAACAAATATCCATTTATCTACTTAGCTGCCTGTTTATTGGTTTGAGCATTGCCAGGGCATTTGATACTGTAACAGGTGTGATTATACTCTACATGTAATGCAAAACCCGTTCCAAACACACAGATTATCCCTGGTGGAAGAGTGCTCTGTGGAACCACAGCAAGAGCACAGTTCCGCGTTCTTACAATCAGCAGAAAAATGTCCTTATTGATGGCATCTGAAACACCGTCTAGGTATTAATATGAAATTCTGGACAGTTAACTTCTCATAACCCACCTTCACATAATTTTTCAGAAAGAAATCGAGATCACTCCATTGTTCAAAATAAATCTTGTAGACATGTGACTTGCCACACTGCTAAGCTTCAACATACTTTGGAATAATTTTCTCTAGATCTTTTCATTCATTTCTGTTGGTATTCCTTTTATTATACCAATGAAGGCAGGAGATTTAACAGATGCTAAAAGGCCAGGTTGGAACTTTTTCATCTGGTCAGCAAATGAGGAGGCAATGGGTTTAGTTTTTATGACAATTTTCCATTCTGATGAAGAATGTTTCACCTCTGAAATGTCATTTGCAGCTTCAGGACATATTTTATCAATAAACTTTCCTTAATAGTGGAGATGAAAGATTGGACGGGTAACTTTTTAACACAACAGCATAGGTAGGAGGATTGGATTGGTCCTTGGTGCAAGACGACTGAGCGGAAGAGGGCCAGGGAGAAGTTGCCTGTACAGCGAGATGTTGCTTATTTAGCTCACACAAACTATCAATTTTACAGGAAAGTTCATTCATGCAACAGGTTAACATTGCAATGATAGCATCACCAATTGTTGGAATTTCACATGGTGAGTATATCATGAATTTCAGGATCTTATTATTGTCTCTACTTTGATATCATCATTCAATGATTGAGAAATAAAATTCAATATTGGATTAGAATAATATCCGAGTCATCCATTATTTCATAATTACACTTACAGTAATAATATTCAATAGATAAAATTCCACTCCAAATCAACACCAAAAACTGTCAAAATCAAACCATCAAAAAAAAACCATAAAAATCAAATAATTATATCAGTAATGGAGGCTTGCGTCTATATTTATGTATACTATTGCTTGTTAGACTCTACAAGTAGTGAGTTTTTTTTTCTTTTCTTCTTTTTCCCCTCCTTTTATGTCATTTCTATGTCGTTTGAGTCTTTATGTATTTTTATGTTTTACTCTGTAATGGTTTTCCTTCTATTTATATATTGATTTGCGCTGTATTTTTATGTGTTTTTCTTTGTAATATTCCACATATTGTGCCTCTGTATAGTGTGGGTCAGAAATATATAATAATAATAATAATTATAATATAAAACACAACAATGTACTTACCATGTTATCAGAAATATATCTTACAAATTCAGTATTCTTTTTAGAAATGGACCTCAAAGACCATTTGAAATAGTGTAACTTTTACTTTAAAGTACAACTTTTCTACTTTCTTTTGGTAAAACTAAAGTCGGTGCTTTGATACATAGGTCTAAAGTGAGGTGGAGGACATGTGTTTCATACACAGGTCCTCAATAGATCAAAAGTCAGGATGATACTTTGCTAATTCTGGTACCCAATAAAATTGAAGGTATCAAAAATCAAGGTCCTAGTTGCTAATTTGAATATTCAGGAAAATTGATAAAGCCATGTAGATAACACAAAAGTACATTTGATGGGTACTGGTAAGATCAGTACTTTCCCATTATATGGGCCTTTCTAAAAATCAAGTTTGGTTAATGCTAATGAAATAAAATAGAATGAATATATAATAGTTTATAAACAAATTTGGGCTATATATTTGAACATTAGGGGGGGGGGGGGGTAAAGCAGTACATAGATTAGATACATAACCTACCCTAACTGAGCCTTTCTATATACTGCTCACCTAACCAGATACAGATACCCAGTTATAACGGTTTATTAACAAGATTAAAAGAACTATATTTTACAATGTACAAATTCAACTGCCTCTTTTTCTGTCTTTGGCAAATCCCAAATTCTAGTTTTAACATTCATATTAGATCACCCATTACACTCAATTCCAACAATTATTTTAGTACCAGGTTGATATCTGTCTCTCCTGTTTGACTTTAGCATCTCCTGTTTGACTTCTTTAGCAGAGGCCCATATCATGGGAAAGTAATATGGGACCTATTTTTGGGAAAACCATTTTTCTAGGAAAATATTAGTTTTGTAGACAAAAGAAAGTAGGAAATATGTGTTTGTTGAGGTACCGCCGTAAGATACAATAGTTTACAGTTAAAACAATAAAACCTTGTTGCATTCTACAAAAAAAAAATTGGTTGTTCTAACTTAGAACAATTGCACAAAAAAAAACTTTGCAGTGGTCCTGTCCCTCAGGACAGTCAAGACAATTAGAAGGAGGGTATTCACAACTGCTTTCTATATTTGAAAAAAACATTTCTACTGTATCCATTCTGGTAAATTTGCAGGTGGCGCAATAATTTAGCTAGGATGAAAGTGAAACATCATTTGATGCCTATTTTTATGCTCTTTCATAATTCAATAATCACTCCTGTTGCAAATTGCATCTTGAGCCCTTAAAGATGCCCCAAAGGTTTTTCATTTTTGTAGCCACACAAAGAATTTATCAACACTAGGATAATTAAGTTATTGAAAAGTTGTTAAAAACATATCACTAGTTTATAAATAAGTTGTTCCAGAGTAATATATTCCAAAAATACTTATTTATAACAATTCAAACTTTATTTATTGGGCAAATCAAATATAAACTGTTTTCCTAATGCTTCAAGTTTTTCAAATGCAGTTGACAAAAATAGCACTGAATTTTGCAATTCAAAACTTTGCTGTAAAAAATTCAGGGTATATATTTACACTTTAGGGGGAGGGTTAAATTTCATGGTTACTATACTATGGGTCATATAGTTTAGCTGGGATGAAAGTGAAAGCATCATTTGATGCTTTTTTATGCTCTTTCATAATTCATATAAAATACCTTTAAAGCCCTTTTAAGGGCTCAAGATGCAATTATTGAATTATGAAAGAGCATAAAAAAAGGCATCAAATGATGTTTTCACTTTTATCCTAGCTAAATTATAGTGCCACCTGCAAATTTACCTCTTTTCTTGCCACCTCCTCTCCCATATTCTTGTGAATTGGCACTACTGATAGAAACAAGTTATAAAATTGTTAGGACTGAAATCCAGTGACACCATTTATGAGAAGTTTCTATTCCAACTTTAGAAGACTTCAGGTCCCAAAATATAGCAAAGTACTTCACTAATTTTAGATCACAAACAGTGCTGATACCAGTATATACCCCCCCCCCCTAATGTGCAAGTAAATACCCAAAATTGCAATCTGAATCTAAATATAACCTTTAAGTGCATCACCAATGAACTTTACCCCCAACCCTAAATATATCCAAATCAGGGTATATAGGCCTAGGCTATTTGCACATCATGGGGGTGGGAGTAAAGTGTGTTTTTGATGCAAATGAAGGTTATATTTAGATTTAAAATGTGATTGCAGTGATAGAAAATAGTGAAGCCCCCTCAACCCCCTTAGATCCACCACTACCCTCCATGTAGCCTATTGGGTGTGCATGTAACTGAACCCCTGTGTAACTGAACCCTGTATAACCAAACCACCATGCAACTGAGCCCCCATATAACCAAACCCCATTGCAACCAAACCCTCATGCTACTGAACACCCCCCCAGGGGGGGGGGGTGTCAGTTAAGAGGGAAAGGCTGATTGTCCTGTGATTACCTTTGATTTTTCAAAATTGAAATTGAACTTTCAATTTCCAATCAAATGAGCCTTCTTCAAAGTTTTTACGATCATCCCTTCTATAAAAACCTTAAATTTTAACAGTTAGTAACTTGCAATAACATACAGATTGCTGATACAGGTGTATCAGCAATTTTTTTTCAGAACAGCTTAGCATATCAAGATGAAACTTCTGGGGCATCTACCTGCTACTACTGCTATTAATACTACTACTACTTCTTCTTCTTCTTCAATTATAGGCTTCAGATGAATCCATTTCGCCTTTTTCGTATTGTCTGAATATGTCAGGGGTGTCCTGGGAAATCAAATATATAAAAAGAATTAGACTATTATTATTCAATAATAGAATTTATACATCATTGATAAAACCACCTATATTTAGGCAGCTAAAGACAGCTTTCAACAATTTGGCATCATCAGTTGAAGAGTGTCTCCTTTGTGCTAGTTGGTCAATACTAGGGGCTATCTTAAGACGCTTGAATATAGCAGGTAAAGTTAGCCATTTTTTTATGGTTGAGAGTTGCCATAGGGCAACCAAAAAGAACATGGTTGATGGTCTCATCATAGGTTTGACATAGGCGGCAAAGAGGGCTCATTACTGTTGGAATGATTGTGTTTTGATAGTGATAAGTTTGGCAGTTAAGACCAGTAGCATTTGATCATATTCTGTGGTACATCTTTGAGTCTTTCTGGGATGTAAATGGAGAAAGGTTTGGTGGGCATTGGTTTGCTAGATAAATTTTAGGCGCCAATGGTGTATATCTCTTACTGGGATAGGTCTTCCAGATATTACTTCAAACTGAAGAGCAGATTTAGCTATTTTATCTACCTTGTGGTTCCCTTTAATACCCATATGACTTGGGATGTACTGGAATTTTGTGGATATACCTTGTTTAAGTAGTTGGTTCAATAGTACAAGAGTGGTGGAGGTATCATTGTCTGGGAAGTCTGAATGTTCTGGTGATATTGAGGCAAGGGCTGATTTTGAGTCTGAATAAATTATAAGAGGGGTGTTTCTTGGGGGGTTTGGCATCTTTATAATGGTTTCCAATGCAATGTTGATGGCAGCTATTTCAGCTGACATGATACTCCCATCATTTTGGAGCCTTTCTGCAGCTGCTATACCTAAAGATGGGAAGTGGACTACTTCTACTAATTCAGCACTATTATTACTTCTACTGCTTCTACTACAACCTCTACTACTATTAAACTAGCACTATTAGGGTAAGACACCCAGTAGTCAGTCACCTGCCTATTCTTGGACAGAATCTTTTATACTATTTTAATAACCACTTTACAATGAGCCATTTGTATGTCTGAGTTTAGGCAGAATTGTCACTTGTTAGTAAATTCAAAAATAGGAGGCGCTGTACAAGTGAAACTATTTGAATTAGTAACCTACTTGTTCAGAAATTCTTCAGAAATTTTTTGATACAAAAATTAAGTTTCTAGGTGGTGTAATACAGTAATTAGAGTAGTTTAAATGTCAAAAAGTTTTCAAAGTGATTAAAGTGTCCGACTAATGGGTGTCTTACCCTAAGGCTAAGCATATCAAGTTGAAAATTTGACAGAATGAGGTATTTGAGGTGGAACTTGAACTAAATCAAAATACACTATGCGGATGCAGATTTTCAAAGTGACGTATCTCAACAAGGGATTTGTGTATTAAGTTGGAACTTTCAGAGAGTACTTAAAGGGAAAGTCAAGTCACCAAAAGGAAATGTGTGCTTGCTCAGGCCTGGATTTACCACTAGGTCCCTAGGCCCAGACCTAGAAGTGCATAATGCTAGTGGGAGCAATAGCCTAAATTATCACTGAGTAACTTTTTCTTGACAAAAACTGGACTGATTTGATTTATTGTTGCCAGGTGCACTCTGCTGCCATGCTGCCTATTCACAGAAAAGTGACTTTAAAACAACACAGGAATTCCATGGTCACTTGTAAACTGTCAGATGTCTCCCAAGAATGGTAGCTGCAAGTTTGGTATTACCCCTCTCTTTCATCACTTTTCGCTCATCAGTTGTGTTCTGTTAACACACAGTTACATGGTTACACATAGTTACAGTTACATGGGGTTGAGTTGCATGAGGGTTCAGTTGCATGAGGGTTCAGTTGCACAGGGGTTCAGTTGCACGGGGTTCGGTTATCCGGGGGTTCAGTTACACGGGGGTTCAGCTACAATGGAACCAGCCTATTGGGGGGTATAGCCTACTCTGGTGCTGCTTAGGCCTAGCCTAATGCCACAAGTTTAGGCCTATTTGGTACTTTAAAAGACTTTTTTCTGTTATCATAGGTTACTGGTTCTATTGAAACAACATTCTGTTAATAAAATGGCACAAACGAATGCAAACCCTACACTGTAGACAACCAAAATTCCTACCTGACCAATTTCAAGTCCAATTTCAAGAATATATTTATCTACCCTATTAACGATTGCTTAAAAAGGGAAACAAAAAAAAAATAGGTAGCAATGAAAGTTTTATATTAAAGATGACGCTTGGGCTGTCGTTCGGGTCTCACTAGCTTGTTGAGACGGCATTGCAAGGGTCCTCTGGCAGGGGCTAGGGGTTTGACTCCTATCCTGGATTGGCGACGGGGACATAAAATGGTGTGCCTGCGATGGAGTGGGTGGGGACCTGCCAGCCATATCTGGCAGTGTGGGATCGTCAAACCTTTTGCGGACTAAAATTGTTTCTTTCGGGCTTTGGTGTGGGCAACCTGATAGATTTTTGCGGTTCCTTCGCAGAATCGTACGTTTATTTGTCTGCACTTGGTACGATTGTGGCTGTATGGCATGAGTAAGAACAACGGCCAGTTTCCACAACGTTCTGGTCTTTCTGAACATGGATCGCATCGCGGGGGTTAAGCTGTCTTACAGCCTTGTCTGATTTGTCGTGCTGAATTTTCTGGCGTTTCTGCATTTCAGTTCTTTTGTGGGTGAAATGTTCAGTCAGGACGACCTTCTTCTTTAAGTGATGTGTGGTGCATGGTAGGATGGATCTTAGTTGGCAGGACATAAGGAACTGATCAGGAGATGCATATCCATTGACTGGTGTATTTCGGTATTCAAGTAGACCTAGGATTGGTCATGATTGGTTGCATTGGTCATGAGGTTTTTTTTATAATCTGCACAGTTTTCTCGGTGAGTCCGTTGGATTTGGGATATCCGGGGCTGGATGTGATCAGTGATATACCCCAGGATTGGACAAAGCTGAGGAATTCTCTGGAGGTGAACTGAGGATCATTGTCAGACATTGGCTGTGATGGTATGCCATGCCAGGCAAAGTGGGCTTTAAGTTTCGTTATGACCGCGTTGGACGATGTCGTGGTAAGTCTGTCGACTTCGGAGAAACGGCGGTGATAGTCGTCGGTTGCTAGGAATTTGGAGCCATTCCATTCAAACAGACATCTAGCTATCTTTTGCCAAGGGAGTGTTTCTATGATGTGGTTGATCATTAGTTCCTTCAAGTTGTTTGGCATGTGTTTGGTGCATGTTTGGCATTTTACTATATACTGTTCAATGTCTGTGCTGAGGCCTGGCCAGTACACTAGCATCCTTGCTCGCTATTTGATTTTCTTGGTTCCAAGGGGGGCTGCATGTAACTGCTGGAGCGTGGCTAACTGTAGGTTCTTGGGAATAATGAGTCTTTCTCCCTTCAGAAGAATGCCTTGGGTGAAGGACAGCCCATGTTGGACATTCCAGTGGGTTAGGATGTTGGTTTGGCAGTCTTTTCTAGTACTCGACCAACCCTTTTGAATCATTTTGACTAGGGTCCCCAAAGTTTTGTCTTGTGCCGTTTCCGTCCGTATCTGCTCAAGCTTTTGATCGCTGGCCTATAGGTTTCAAACTACGTGGTGTACATAGATATCCAGATCTTCTTCCAGTTTTGGATCTGTATCGCTAAGATGTAGGTGTGATAGAGTGTCAGCAATTGGGATTTCGGATCCTGGTCGGAACCTCAGACTCAGGTCACGAGGCTGGAGCTGAAGCAATAATCGTTGCACTTGTGGTGGGGCTTTGTGAATCGGATTTGCCACAACGGTTTCGAGTGGGCGGTGGTCAGTCGTGACATCAATATGGCCACTTTACATGTAATGGTGAAAATGTTTACAGCCGTACACGATGGCGTATAGCTCTTTTTCGAGTTGCGGATACTTCTACTCTGTCCTAATGAGCGATCTCGACGCATAAGTTGTGACCTGCCCTTCAGAAACAAGTTGGGTACCAAGCCCATAGCTAGAGGCGTCAAAAATGAGTTCAACATTCTTGCTCTGATTGTTGAAAAAAGGGGTGTTTGACACAATAGAGCTTTTCAGGTCCACGAATGTTTGCTTTTGTTCTTCAGACCTGATGAATGGGTCTGCCTTGGTTAGGTCACGGAGTGGTTTGTTTTTTGTGGATATACTTGGTATATGTTTGGCAAGATAGCTGATCATTCCAAGGAAGGTTAGGAGTTTTTTTCGGCATGATGGGTTTGGCATTTGGTTTATGGCACGAATCTTTTCGGGATCTGGCTGGATCCCCCTGGAGCTGATTATGTGTCCAAAATAGGTGACACTGGATGCCGAGAACTGTCACTTTTTTTCGTTGAAACGGATCTCCTTAGCTAGGGCGCGTTTGAGTAACACTGCTTGGCGTTCATCGTGCTCTTCTTGTGTCGTGCCATACACGATCATGTCATCAATGATGATGAAGACACCTCCAGGCCTTCAAAGGCAACTTTCATCCTCCTCTGAAAATCATCTTGCGCTGAGATGATTGCGAATGGCATTCGCTTGAACCGGTATCTCCCATATAGATAGATAGATAGTTTATTTTAGCCCACCAATAACAAAAACATGGCGGAGTAAGGGAAAAACAAAAAAAAAACATTACTTCAAAAATAAACGATTAGATTATATACACTATATACATTCACAGCTCGTACATGACGTGCAACAGAAGGAAATCGTAAAGGTGCTCCAGTGCACCTTTTCTAGCATTGGTTTCCTGCATTACCACAACTTCACGAGGCTCTGGAATAAGATACTTGTCCAAGAGAAATATATTTCTCTCGAACAGCGGTACTCGTAACAGAAACTTTAAATACTTGCAGAACGCAGATCTAGCCTTTAGTCGCTCTGTTTCCGTAAACCATTCCCATACAGGGGACAGGTAACGAATATTTGGGAGTGCCACCGCTCTATATAGCCTCGCCAGAATTTGCCGATTGTATGAACACTTCAGGGGGGCCAGTTTAGCATAGCTAATTCGTAGGTTTGACATAAGGGTGTCAAGGCAAAGAATTCTAGTTGCTTTCTTACCTCGACCGTACAGAAGACCTAAGTATTTAAGCGACGAAGACGGTGCAATAGTAGCGCTATCTACTGAAACAGTTGGTTCTGGTGAATCCCGTTTCGTTGAGTTGAAAACCAGAAATTCAGTTTTCTTACCATTAACTTGCAGACCAATAGCTCTATAGCCAGACACAAGCTTATCTAAATTATCCTGCAATAGACTCAGAGAAAAACTCAACATAAGTAAATCATCGGCATAGCTTATTAGATTCAGATCACAAAGATCAAGGCTAAGCCCACCAGAGATTTGTTTTGTAACCTTAGAAGTCAAAGTGTTAAATAATATCGGACTTAGAACTGAGCCTTGTCGAAGCCCTCTATTTAGTTGAACTGGCGCACTAAGTCTTTCAAGTCCGAGTTTCACTCTTATATAGCTATTAGAGTACCAATAGGATAACACAGCTACTATATGGGTGTTCACGCCAGCATCTAGCAGGGTCTGGAAGACGGCGGACTGGATGACTGAGTCAAATGCAGCAGAAATATCGACACTACATACATACACGGACAACCCGAGTAGTTCAGCCTTAGCAAGAATACGCTTTAGAAGTCTATGGGCAAAAGCACAGCTGAGATATTTTCGAACTCCAAACTGTCTGTGGTCTTTAACACATTTCAATACAATTTCGCTAAGAACCAATCTTTCCAACACTTTGCTCAGCGTACTTGAGACAGTAATAGGCCTATAGCCTCCACACTCATTCGCGTTTTTTCCTTTCTTGAGGATATTTGTAACAATCCCGGTACAGAACGAGTTAGGAACGGTCGCACTATCTATACACATCTGAAAGAGTAGTTGCAGATGCTGAAGCAAAAGCGGGGAACCATTGCGTAGATGATTACCACTAACACTATCAATACCGGGAGCCTTGTTACCCTTTAACTGGCTAACAGCCCTTGAAACATTATTTTTAGAAACCACAAAATAATTTCTCTGTTTCAGAAGCGAATCAAGACGTAATTTTAACGATTCATCATAATCTTTTTCCAAAGGAATATTTTTTGACCCGAAAACCTTCGAGTAATGTTCTAACCACTGTTCTTCAGGTACTGTGGCACAATGCTTTGGCTGCACTCTACTACTTGAAAACTTTTTCCACATATTTTGCGGGTCGCGGATAGCCTCTTTCGAAGCAGTGTCTGCTTCCTCCACTTTAAGCTCATCCACACATGCTTTGTATTCTCTTTTTGTTTTACGAAAGAGATTGAAAACAGTACCTGACCTAGGCTTGCCGGATTCGCGCCACACTGAGTACCACATCTTAGACCTCCTTCTAGCATGATTCACGTAAGGATGGTCGCTCCATCCCCTTTTCCTAGTACCTTTCTTAATAACTGCACCAGGTACAGATGCAGACTCAGCAACTTTTAGCGCGTGGGTGATTTCAGTACAATATGTGTTGAGTGCGATTTTGTCATCACACCCATTGACCAGAAGCTGAAATGGAACTTTTATTTTGCCCAAAATTTCGTCACACGTCGACTGATACAGATCAATATTAATCTTTTTCCACTCGCGTCTTTCTATGTAACCTCGATTTCTTGATTTCACTGCGTGACTAAACGGAACACGGAACTTGAGACCGAGATGGTCACCTGCTGTATGCTCTGAATCCACCTGTATAGGCGAGGGGATAGTGAAGTTTGAAGAGACGTGATCAATATTGCTTGTGCTTCCTGAGTTGTGAATGAACGTAAAGTTTTGATCTATAGTGTAAAGAGTACATTCACTCGGAATACATGTCATAAGAACGTCTTGTAACTTTCCTTTCAAGAGAGGGTCACACTGGAAGTCACCGCAGACTAAAATCCGCGAATTCCCCAGTTTGCGGAGTAGTCTTCCGAGTCAACCGCAAGCCTCGGTATATCGTTTTTCACTGAGATCCGTGTTCATGTTAGTTGGTAGGTAGACATTGACCAGCGTGAAAGCACTGGGGCCACGGAACTCGACTGCTAGGTAGAAATCGCGTGACTCAAGTTTACGACAGTCGATACTGTCGTCAACGAATATCGCAAGTCCGCCACTAGGGCGGCCCCTTGCAATGGAGTGCTTAACCTCATGAATATGCACAGATTTATCAGGAATTGACTGAATTATCCCAAAGTTATCGGTAGTTAACAAGTGTTCTTGAACGCAAACAATGTTATGTGCTATGCACAAGTTCTTGACATAGTCCAGTTTGGCAGCATTATGGCCGTAAACATTGCGGCAAAATATATATAGTTCGTTCATTTTCGGGTTTGAGGATAAGCTTTCTGTATTGCTCGTCGGACTGCTGGGCACTGCAAACTAAAGCTAGGGTGACCATTATTAGGGTCCGGGCACAAAGCGCATTTCACTGTTTGAGAACGGCAGGAGCTCTCTCTACTTTTCTCATGGGAACCAGCACATCTGGAACAACGCATGGTACTGGTGCAGTCTTTAGCAAGATGATCAAATGACTGACACTTGAAACACCGCTTGGGAATTTGTCTGAATGGCAAGACTTTGATGTGAGTATAACCAATGAATAACCCACATTTGATTGCTGCATTTCGGGAGTCGGCGTCACTGAAGGTAAGTTTGACTGTCTCAGATTGTCCAAACCGCTTGGCACTGACTAGCTTGGGGTTAACAGAGACAACATCATCTTCTGTTGTGGCAAGAGGCACGAACTTAGCGATCGCGAAGAACTTTTCCTCACGAAAAGAAGCACTTATGTCAGTGAAGGACTTCAGGGAGTTGGCGAGTGAAGCTAAAGTTCAATACCGGCGCATAAACATAACAGTAGTCAGCCATGCTGACGTGCCGTAACTATTCCACAATCAGTCCTTCAGCAAGCCCAATTCGTTATCCGTAGGGAGGTTAAAAATCATCCAAGAATGTCTATTTCAAGTACACGCGCAGAGCGCTGAATAGATACAAACAGAATGAAAGAACCTAGGAGCAAGGGAAGTGTAAGGACACCCTCAACTGTCCCCCACAATTTACGGGTAACTTAATACCGGCGGGTACAATACGTCACTGGCGGGAGGTTCCTTCCCCTCTTCTGCTCGTTCCCAGTACGCTTCTTAAAAAAAAAAATGGCGCTGGTGAAAATACCCAGTGAAAAGGGCTTATTCTAACAATTGGAGAAGGTCATACAAACACTACTTGACAAAAAATCTATCTTTAGAGGGTAAACAACAACAGGAAAAGACCTCAAAATAATTCAGAAACTTTTTCCAAGTTACCAGCAAAGATGCAAACTCAGACACAATAGCATTGAATATACTATAGATGGCACTTATGAGTAATATATTGTGCTGAAGGTCCTGAGGTGAGATAAATCTTCGAAACCGAAAATTTGAAAACGAGTTTTGAACAAAAATCCCAAGCAAAAAAATCTTCCATCTAAACATGATTCAGCAGTAGTGGTTTTAGGGCTCATAATCGTGGAAGGGGGGAAGGTTTAGCATAAGATTATAAAACAATAAATAATAGTAATTTAATGCGAGATGTCAGAAAAACTGGGGGACAGCTGACTCCTTGCTGCTCAGGACTAGAACCACCATTATGATTGAGGAATGATTACTATTATATAGGTGTACCTAACAAATTTCAGATAATTTTGAGAAAATGCCTTAAACTCCTCGTAAATGATGGCAGATTAAAATGAAGTACACATTTGAATTTAACATAGTTATAAGCCCTGAACTGAAGATTTTAAGATTTAAGATGAAAAGAATCCACCAAAGAAACCAGAGGAAACCCAAAAGAGAACCACGAGACCAACAACCGTAACCTACAAACCCACTGAGGGGACTCAGAAACAAGGAGGAAAGATACCAACACAAAAAAGAACCCTCAATGAACCATCTATAGGAAGTAGCAACGGAAACAAACAAGCAAAGGAAAGAAAAACAGATGGAATATAAAATGAGACCAAATCAAACAAAGGCAGAGGAAAGAAATAAAAGGAAGTTTAAAAAAAACATAAGAAAACATAATTAGGGGCAAAAAATGAATTTAAAAATCGGAATCCTAAATTTAAACGGTCTAAAGCAAAAGAAAACGGTAGGGAGTTTTTACAAAGTATTTGAAAGTCTTGGGTTTTTATATATTAGCAGTCCAGGGGGTTGATACATCTAGCATGTCAGGAACAAAAGAAAGTGGTTATTTGTTCCTCTCAACATGTGGATCTTTAGACACGGGATTTTTCTTAAAGAAGGATATTCTAGTGAACCCGGAGAACTTCAAATTTGAAGGAGATGTAGCAATATGTAACCTCCAGGTTGAAAGCAAACGCTTGTGAACGAACACTTGCCTTTGGGAAGTAACAACGTCAAAGCCAGAGCTGGTTTCATTCAGAACATCATACCTAGATACGTTCCGATATCAGGATATAAAATATTGATGGGTGATTTCAACTGCGTAGCCAGAGAAGAGGATTTACAAACGATAAAGGTAGCGAATCTTAAAAAGAAAGTCAGTGAACATCTAAAAAACTTGGTAAAAGCATATATGGATTTAAAAAAAAAAATGAAAATTCTTTCACCAGGATTGGAAACCAAGGAGCAAGCAGTATTGACAGGATTTACATATCAAAGGAGATGGAAAAGACCCTAAACTCTATTCTGTATGAGTATGTTTTTTTCTGTGATCATTATGCTGTCCGAGTACTGATAGGTGATGTAAAGATGAAAACAAGCTCTGTCATGGCTCCGTACTGGAAACTACATCCAGATACTCTCAAGGATAAAGGAAATGAAGAAATAATACGAGGAAGAATCAGACAAACACTTACTAGAAGAAAACAGAAAGAAAGCCACCTCACAACATGGATCAACTTTAAACAGGAAATCACAAAATTTCAAAAAGACCTGCAGAAGGATAGGGAAAGAGAGCAGTTAATCCACGAACGTTTTTTTACGAAAAATCCTAAGCCAACTGAAAGAGAAAATAAACCAGAAGACAGGAGACCCGTTTTTCGAATACCATGAAATAAAAGACAGTTGAAAGAAATTGAACAAAAAAAGTTCAAAAACTTAAAGTTCGAAGGCGAGCAAATAAGCCTGGCGACCATTTTGAAAGCCAAAAAGAATCGAGAGGAAAGCAGAATCAAAAAAATCAAAACGAGGTGTCAAAATCTGAAGTTCATGCGACTACCCCTCACATATAACCTTATATGCCCTCGGAGCATTGCTTAAAACACTTGCCCCCGGGCTCTTGGGGGTTGTGTCGACCCCGGAGTTTTTGTTATTTGATCTTTAAATTATTTTGAACAATATACTTACCTCGAAATTTTGGTTGGATGCATTTGGGGAAAAGGGGCATTGGGGGGGGGGGGGGGACTAGTTACCCTTCCATTACTTTTGACTGTTGAAAAGAGCACTAGAAATTATGATTTACAATCTAATAGGTCCCTTCCGAAGTTTATATGACAATCCCTTCCATAAAAACCTTATATGCCCCTTGGGCATAACTTATAACGCCTGCCCCCGGGCCCTGGGAAGTTGCTTCGACATCGGGGTTTTTCTTATCTGACCTTTGAACTATTTTTTACAAAATGGCTATCTCAAAATTTTTATCAGATGGGTTTTGTGAAAAAATGGCTTGGAGGGGCTAGTTGCCCTCTAATCTTTTTTTAGTCTTAAAAAGTGAACTAGAACTTTCAGTTTTCAATCAAATGAGTCCTCTCTGAACTTTATACCATCACCCCTTTCATAAGAACCATATATGCCCCATGGATATAACTTGCAACGCCTGCTCCCAGGCCCTGGGGGATTGTGTCGACACCAGAGTTCTTGGTATCAGTTCTTGGAATGATTACTATTATATAGGTGTACCTAACAAATTTCAGATAATTTTGAGAAAATGCCTTAAACTCCTCGTAAATGATGGCAAATTAAAATGAAGTACACATTTGAATTTAACATAGTTATAAGCCCTGAACTGAAGATTTTAAGATTTAAGATGAAAAGAATCCACCAAAGAAACCAGAGGAAACCCAAAAGAGAACCACGAGACCAACAACCGTAACCTACAAACCCACTGAGGGGACTCAGAAACAAGGAGGAAAGATACCAACACCAAAAAGAACCATCAGTGAAGCATCCATAGGAAGCAGCAATGGAAACAAACAAGCAAAGGAAAGAAAAACAGAAGGAATATAAAATGAGACCAAATCAAACAAAAGAAAAGGAAAGAAATAAAAGGAAGTTTAAAAAAAACATAAGAAAACATAATTAGGGGCAAAAATTGAATTTAAACAATCGGAATCCTAAATTTAAACGGTCTAAAGCAAAAGAAAACGGTAGGGAGTTTTTACAAAGTATTTGAAAGTCTTGGGTTTTGATATATTAGCAGTCCAGGAGGCTGATACATCTAGCATGTCAGGAATAAAAGAAAGTGGTTATTTGTTTCTCTCAACAAGTGTATCTTTTGACACGGGATTTTTCTTAAAGAAGGATATTCTAGTGAGCCCAGAGAACTTTAAATTTGAAGGAGATGTAGCAATATGTAACCTCCAGGTTGAAAGCAAACGCTTGTGAACGAACACTTGCCTTTGGGAAGTAACAACGTCAAAGCCAGAGCTGGTTTCATTCAGAACATCATACCTAGATACGTTCCTATATCAGGATATAAAATATTGATGGGTGATTTCAACTGCGTAGCCAGAGAAGAGGATTTACAAACGATAAAGGTAGCGAATCTTAAAAAGAAAGTCAGTGAACATCTAAAAAACTTGGTAAAAGCATATATGGATTTAAAAAAAAAGAATGAAAATTCTTTCACCAGGATTGGAAACCTAGGAGCAAGCAGTATTGACAGGATTTACATATCAAAGGAGATGGAAAAGACCCTAAACTCTATTCTGTATGAGTATGTTTTTTTCTGTGATCATTATGCTGTCCGAGTACTGATAGGTGATGTAAAGATGAAAACAAGCTCTGTCATGGCTCCGTACTGGAAACTACATCCAGATACTCTCAAGGATAAAGGAAACGAAGAAATAATACGAGGAAAAATCAGACAAATACTTACTGGAAGAAAAAAGAAAGAAAGCAACCTCACAACATGGATCAATTTTAGACAGGAAATCACAAAATTTCAAAAAGACCTGCAGAAGGATAGGGAAAGAGAGCAGTTAATCCACGAACGTTTTTTTACGAAAAATCCTAAGCCAACTGAAAGAGAAAATAAACCAGAAGACAGGAGACCCGTTTTTCGAATACCATGAAATAAAAGACAGTTGAAAGAAATTGAACAAAAAAAGTTCAAAAACTTAAAGTTCGAAGGCGAGCAAATAAGCCTGGCGACCATTTTGAAAGCCAAAAAGAATCGAGAGGAAAGCAGAATAAAAAAAAACAAAACGAGGTTTCAAAATCTGAAGTTCATGCGACTACCCCTCACATATAACCTTATATGCTCCCGGGGCATTGCTCAAAACACTTGCCCCCGGGCTCTCGGGGGCTGTGTCGACTCAGGAGTTTTTGTTATTTGATCTTCAAATTATTTTGAAAAATATACTTACCTCGAAATTTTGGTTGGATGCATTTGGGGAAAAGGGGCATTGGGGGGGGGACTAGTTACCCTTCCATTACTTTTGACTGTTGAAAAGAGCACTACAAATTATGATTTACAATCTAATAGGTCCCTTCCGAAGTTTATATGACAATCCCTTCCATAAAAACCTTATATGCCCCTTGGGCATAACTTATAACGCCTGCCCCCGGGCCCTGGGAAGTTGCTTCGACATCGGGGTTTTTCTTATCTGACCTTTGAACTATTTTTTACAAAATGGCTATCTCAAAATTTTTATCAGATGGGTTTTGTGAAAAAATGGCTTGGAGGGGCTAGTTGCCCTCTAATCTTTTTTTAGTCTTAAAAAGTGAACTAGAACTTTCAGTTTTCAATCAAATGAGTCCTCTCTGAACTTTATACCATCACCCCTTTCATAAGAACCATATATGCCCCATGGATATAACTTGCAACGCCTGCTCCCAGGCCCTGGGGGATTGTGTCGACACCAGAGTTCTTGGTATCTGACCTTTGAACTATTTAAAAAATGACTATCTCAAAATTTGTATCGGATAGGTTTGGAAAAAAAGGCGTGGGAGGGACTAGTTGCCCTGCGATCTCTTTTGACTCTTAAAAAGTGAACTAGAAATTTCAATTATCATTCAAATGAGCCCTCTCTAAAGTTTATACGAGCTTCCCTTCCATAAGAACCATATATGCCCCCAGAAAATAACTTTCACTGCCCCAGGTCCCGGGGATTTGTGTCGAACCGAGTTTTTGTTATATGATCTTTGAACTATTTTTAACAAAATAGCTACGTCAAAATTTTTATCGAATGGGTTCGGGGGAAAAGGGCCTGGGGGGGGGGGCTAGTTGCCCTCCGATCTCTTTTGACTCTTAAAAAGTAAACTTGAACTTTAAATTTCCAATCAAATGAGCCCTCTCTGAAGTTTTTACGAGTACCCCTTCCATAAGAACCATATATGTCCCCGGGCATAACTCATAACAGCTGCCCCTGGGGGGTTGAGTCGACCCCAGAGTTTTCGTTATATGATTTTTGAACTATTTGAAAAAATGGTTATCTCAAAATTCTTATCGGATGGGTTTGAAGAAAAAAGGAGAGTGGAGGGGTGGGCTAATTGCCCTCCGATCTTTTTTTACTCTTAAAAAAATGATCTTTAACTTTCAATTTCCAATCAAATGAGTCCTCTCTGAAGTTTATACTAGCATCCCTTTCACAAGAACCATATATACACCCCCAGGACATAACTTACAACGCCTACCCCCCGGGCCCTGGGGGGTTGTGTTGAGACCGGAGTTTTTTTTTCTAATTTTTGAATTTTTTTTTTAAGAAATGACTATCACAAAATTTGTGTCGGATGGGTTTGGGGAAAAATTACGTGCGGGGGGGGGGTAGTTGCCCTCCAATCTCTTTTGACTCTTAAAAAGTGAATTGGAACTTTTAATTTCCAATCAAATGAGCCCTCTATGAATTTTATATAAGCATCCCTTCTATAAAAACCATATATGCCCCCAGGGCATAACTTAGAACGTCTGCCCCCGGGCCCTGGGGACTTTATCAACACCGGAGTTTTTCTTAACTGACCTTTGAGCTATTTTTAACAAAATGCCTGTCTCAAAATCTTTATTGGATGGGTTTGGTGAAAAAAGGGCTAGGGGTGGGGGGGCTAGTTACCCTCGGATCTCTTTTGAATCTTAAAAAGTGAACTAGAACTTTCAATTTGCAACCAAATGATCCCTCCTCGGAAGTTTATACAAGTATTCCTTTCATAAGAACCATATATGCCCCCAGGGCATAACTTACAACGCCTGCCTCGGGGCCTGGGGCGTTGTGTCGATACCTAAGTTTTGTTATCTGGCCTTTGAACTATTTTAACAAAATTGCTATCTCAAAATTTTCATCAGATGCATTTGGAGAAAAAGGGACGTGGGGGGAGGGGGCTAGTTGCCCTCCAAACTCTTTTGACTCTCTAAAACTGAGCTAGAAATTTCAATTTCCAATTAAATGAGCCCTCTCTGAAGTTTATACTAGCTTCCGTTCCATAAGAATCATATATACTCCCAGGGCATAACTTACAACGCCTGCCTCCGGGCCCTGATAGGCTGTGTCGACCCCAGAGTTTTCGCTATTTGATACTTGATCTATTTAAAAAAATGGCTATCTCAAAGTTCTTATCGGATGGATTTGAGGAAAAGGACCTGGAGGGGGGGGGTCTAATTGCCCTCCGATCTCTTTTGACTCTTAAAAAATAATCTATAACTTTCAATTTCCAATCAAATGTGCCCTCTCTGAAGTTTATACGAGAATACCTTCCATAAAAACCATATATACCCTAGGCCACAACTTACATCTCCTACCCCTGGGTCCTGGGGGTTTTATCGACCCCAGAGTTTTCGTTATATGATCTTTCAACTATTTAAAAAAAATTGCCATCTCATAGTTCTTATTGGAAGGATTTGAGGAAAAAAGGGCCTGGAGGGGGGGGGGGGTCTGATTACTCTCCGTTCTCTTTTGACTTTTAAAAAGTGAAGTATAACTTTCAGTTTCCAGTCAAATGAGCCCTCTCTGAAGTTTATACGAGCATCCCTTCCATAAGAACCATATATGCCTCCAGAGCATAGCTTACAATGGCTGCCCCCGGGCCCTGGGGTTTTGTGTCGGCCCAAAGTTTTTGTTATAGGATCTTTGAACTGTTTAAAAAATGGCTATCTCAAAGTTCTTATGGGATGGGTTTGAGGAAAAAAGGGCGTAGAGGGGGGGGTGTAGTTGTCTTAGATCTCTTTTGACTCTTAAAAAATGAACTATAACTTTCAATTTCCAACCATATGAGTCGTCTGTGAAGTTTATACGAGCATCCCTTAAATAATAACCATATTCGCCCCCAGAGCATAACTTACAACACCTGCCCTCGAGCCCTGGGGCGTTTTGTCGACACCGGAGTTTTTTTTATATGACCTTTGAATTATTTAAAAAAGAATGGCTCTCTCAAAGTTCTTATCGGAATGATTTGAGAAAAAAGGACATGGAGGGGGGGATCTAGTTACCCTCCCATCTCTTTTGACGCTTAAAAATGAACTATAACGTTCAAGTTTCAGTCAAATGAGCCCTCTCTGAAGTTTATACGAGCATCCCTTCCATAAGAACCATATATGCCCCCAGAGAATAGCTTATAATTACTGCCCCTTGGCCCTGGGGGGTTTTGTCAACATTGGAGTTTTTTTATATGATCTTTGAACTATCTTTAACAAAATGGCTGTCTCAAAATTTTATCGGATGTATTTTGAAAAAAAATTGTGTGGGTGGAGCTAGTTGCCCTCCGATCACTTTTGACTCTTAAAAAGGGCACCAGAACACCCAATTCCCAATCAAATGAGACCGAAGTTTATGCAACGACTCCTTCCATAGGAAGTGCCTATGGGGAAAAAAATAATAAAACATTGGAGCCGTATGGCCTTTACTATAACATTAAAACTAAGATTAAGAAAATCAAATAAAAATTTCTAATTAAATGTTTTTAATTTAATTTTGAATACAAAAAAACGATATATTTGGCACCTTTATACTTCATAACTGTAAAATATTAAATATTTTTTCAAGGCGACAACTAGATATATACAATCACTCATAGAAAAATAAATAAATGATAATAAAACACAAAAAAACGTATCCGTTCAGGGGGAAAATACTAAAATTCCCAGCATTCTGTTCAGGGGAAACATTTCTGATTATAGTGGCTTCATATATCACCTCATGGGTACTCTGGCAATGCAAGCAAAAGTTGACGGTATATTTTCACCGAAGTTTCCCCTTATTAAGTTGTTTTCCCTGTGTTTTCTTCAATTATACGAACTTTCCTGTGTACTAATAACTACAATAATTACTAATCGCTGTATAAAGATAATATAATTTATTATTTATCTACTGTGTTACTAATAAACAAATGCATATTTAGGATCACCATAACAAGCTGATTCTTTCATTGAATGTTATCAATATTTAGGCTCTTACACTTTCGTTATAGGGTCAAAATCTATTGGTAGGCAGTCAACAATGGGGCAACACACATGGACAAATTCTGCCCGTTTTCTTTTGGTCTTGTTATAATTACTTTATACTCCCAAATTTCCAGGGGAGGGGGCATGGTCCCCCCTCCCCCTGCCGGCACCCATGAAGCCCACAGATAACCATACCATAGTTACATCAGAAGGATCTAGCTAGCTATGGTAACCACATAAACAACAACTGTTGACTTGAGGTTTTTGATTCTTAGTTATCAGTCAAGAATAAGATTGTGCATTGAACAGGATGTCCTTTTGTTTAAAGTGTTAATGAGTGTTTTACTGAGAGAATAATTAAGGCGTAACCTCTGTTCTGTTTGAGGATAAAAGCCTTCTGAATGTATTTTTAAAAAGGGTCCCCATCTCAGCTTATTTAAAAGGAGGGCAATGCAATTGACATTTAGGACAAGCAAAAAAACATAACATGCTTGAAAGGATGGTCTTCCAAAAAAGGCTTAGGTAGCAATAATTAATGTCTTGGTGAGAAAAAACAATTGGGTTGGGATTTTATCCCTAATCGCGGTAAAACACTGCGTGGCAAATATTTCTGTAAAAACACTCAACTTTGGCCTATTTGGAAGAAGGCAATGTATGGTGAATAGTGTGTCAAGGAAAAATAAATTAATTTGCTGAGAAGGAAAATTTTCTGTTAACTGCCTGAAGAAGATTGATGATCTTCTCAACAAGAGAATAAGAGACTAGGCAAGGACTGTATTGCCATATAAGGATAAAAGTGCGGTTTCTTATTAAAGAAGCCGTTATTAAATACATAATTGAAAGAGAAAGTGGACAACTTAAAGCCTCTTTCTTTCTCTCCTACAATCATATATACTTCTACTGTCAGATCAGAAAAAGGGCCATCTCTAAAAAGAAAATTTTAACGGCATAAAAGTGTATATCCCACTATTTTTAATCTTGAAAACATTCAAAATTAATTTTCATAATTTGACCAAAATTTGATTGGCAAACAGTACCGCCCTTTAAATAAAGTAAAGAGAATTTTTATATCAAATTAAAATGAGGAGACTATATATAAAATATATTTTAAAATAAAAGTTCAAAATAGGGATAAAATCCTTTTTAATAGACAGTGTATAGAAATTCACAAATAATACCATATATTTCGGTCACATATACACTGACCGTCATCAGTAGTAAAACTAAACAAAAACAATTTAAAACAAAAGTATATATACGAAATCAAATAAAACTACATATTGTTTAATTCTCTAATTCTTTTCAAAGCAAAGGAGAAAGCTAGCCTCTTTGACCTTCTTGGATCCGGCTCATTAGCGTTCAATGATATAACATTTGGACAAAGGTCAACTACATTGGGGTAACTGAACTTTACTCTGTCAGATTTAAATAAATTATCAGAGATATAGTTCAACCCGAATTAAGCTCTATCTCGATTCAAAGCAATATTCTTGAATAAGATTTTCTTTATTTCAAGTGTTTCACGAAAATTTCGCTTTAAACCCCGATCCCTAGAAATCAAAGAGACATTCTTGAACAAAATAAAATGATCTGGAAAATTGAAAATATGTTCTGAAAGGGCTGAAGTAAAATCTTTAGACTTAGAATCTTGCTTTAAAGCCAAAGAAATAGAATCTTTATGTTGTGATATGCTTTATGGTGTAATGGTCTCTGAAATTATATAAAATATATTTTGTTTTCCATAAAGCACAAATAACGCTACGGCCTTTTAAAGTTTTAAGGGCGGTAATCCTAATCCTATTTGTGGTAATTTCTATTTTTTTTTAAGTTTGACTAAAATATTTACTTTAATTTCCGCTCGTTTAAGATTCATGTATTAATATATGGCAGTATCTATCATTCTTCTGTTTGATGTAATCATTTTTTTAGTCTCTTTTAATTAGTGGTTTTCATGCGTTCATTAATAGTAATTCTGCTGGTTTTAATTTTGAATTATCTTATGACTTTATTTTCGATCGTCGTAGGCCTGAAACAAATTCGGCTTTTTTAAAGAGCGTGTGCAAGATGGTAGTGCGTGGTAAAAAAAAAAGGTAAAGAATACAGCATTGGACTTTGCAGTCCCTACCGGCGGTGCTGATCATCGTTTCTTGGCCCTTCAGCCATGAAGTGCAATGGGGGGTTGGGGGCCAACCATCCTGTGGTTTTGCACACCCTTCCTGTTTACCTTCCCCAGATTTCTTTAGGTACCCATTTAAAGCTAAAAACCAATCATTTTTTTTTAAAAGATATATGGGATGAAAATACGACGTACAGATTGGGTGGTAAAAAAACTAAAAAAAAAACGCTTGGTAAAGTAAACGCCGACGGCAGCAATGCAGCAGGCCACTGTTGCTATAATAAAGAACGGTAAAATAAACGATCGTTTATAGCCTACCTCCTCCAAGATTGTGGCCTAAGAAACTAAATACATGCTTGCACACTCTCGTACATCAGTTTAAGAAGCAAAGCCGGTTTTTTGCTACGCGGGAGGTAGTAATCCCAGCTAGAAGCAAAGTGATTCCAGCTTTCTTCAGACGCTTCCTACTTTATTAGATAAATGCCTTGTTTCCATTTAAATCAAAAAATGAATTAATGGGAAAGAAGGTTAAGAACTATTATATTTGACCTATATTTTGTATACCATCCACATTGTAATGATTTTTCTCATTGTTCAACCAATGATGAACATTAATTGTTAATTAAAATTGAGTGTTAGGTCTCATCGACTGATTTTGCGTCGATAGAAAATTTACCGCCCAAGGCCGAATGTGTAAGCACTAGAGTAGCAGCAGCAAAAAAACGAAAAAAAACAAAAAAAAGAAAAAGTTGCTGAAAAACACCAAGTGCGTTTTGGACCTTAGGCTTAAATATGACTCGTTACTTCCTTTATAAAATATTTCTCTAAAATAAGTTTTTGAGAATAAATTTTGACATAGTTTCACTGATGGTTAATATTTAGGTTATTTGAAAAGTATTCTGCTTAAGTACTTTACCTTAATACTTAGCCGTGAATAATTTCTACTTCTCAACTTTCTAGGACTAAGTACAAAAATTATTAGGTGGACCTGCCACATAAAATTTTTAGCTTCGGAAAATTGGGTCTTCTGTCCCTTGCCATTTACTTCTACTGCGTAAAAATTTGAACTCTTCCCCCAAGTTGCTCCCGAGATATAACAAATATGGTATTTGATTATCTAAGATTGCAAATAGAGATTTGATTATACCGTCTCCTCCCAAGCTGTTGCTGTCCCGAAGATACTACAGATACATAATTTGATAACTTAGGAATACACAGTGTCTGTTGATTGACCTTGATAATACAATATGAAAGGACTATAAGACAAGTCACATAGGAGCTTATAGCGTGAATACGCTTTGGTTGGTCAGAGACAAATTTGTTCACCCCCTTCCCCTCTCTAAAGACAATTTTAAAACGTTGTGCACTTAAATAGCGACGAAGACCACACTGCCTTTCCATCATAAATACAAACAACGAGTAAAATAACAGGGATTTTTTTTTCCGTAAGACAGTGGAACCTTAACCCTAAATGGATATTTTGACACTATATCCCAGGGCCCTCCCTAGCAAAAAAAAGGTGAAAATATAAAAGAAATTCACATCAAAATACGACCATTAAATCTAAAATCTTTTTAAAAAAGTCCTAGTAGCATCCCTGCTTCAGGGAAGTTCAACCAGTTCGTCAGGGAAGTCAGGGAACTGCTACATCAAGTGAGGGGAAAATAGGTATTTCATTCGAGTGAATAAAAATAGTAAAAAACACGCTTTCAATGCTAATCTTGCCTTTTTGGCAGCTAGCCTCAAAGGTCTTTCTGTTGCAGGTTCAGTGGTATTGTCTACTGGTTTTAATAGTTTGTGAAATCATTTCTACTTAAATTTGCATACAAAGCATTTAGTGAGTATTTCCCCAAATCCCTGTTTAAAGAAATATTATTGTTTATTTCGAGTTTAATTTCAATTGCTTCTCGAACAGCCTGTTCGGTAGAATCCATTAGAATTAGAAAAATACCTACAACAGCATAAAGAGAACATAAGCACAGCTTTAAATTCTAAAAGTGCCTATTATTGCCTATTATCTTGCTTTGGAGTGACCTTGCCATTCCTACTCATGCATGCGCATAAAACACACAGTATTTCTTATAACTCCCTGTATCCCTAACACAACAATTCCCCCTAACCTGTAACCTGATACGAAGTGTTATACAATTAATTCTCTATAAAACACCCTAACGCAATAATTAGGTCCTTCGAAGTACACCACAAAACACCTGGAAGTAGCGGTACATCCTCTCAAAACAATTTTATCTCTTAAATTCACCAATCTTTGGCATCTACTGAAAAACGGTCCAACTGATCCCCAGTCTCATCGCAGATGGGGCAAGCACATTTACCTCCCGAGTCGTTCCTATCTTATAACTCCCAGTATCCCTAATGCAAAAACTTCCCCTAACCTGATACGATGTGGTATACAATTAACCGCGCCTGCACCCAATACTTCAGGGCCCTTTACGTTAAGTTTCAAACAAAAACCCTCCCCATACATTCCTTTAATCTGACTATAGGCTAAAAACGCAGGTTAAGTAATTTTTTCCTGGCCAGAAAGCTAAACCTGAATCTCTTATTCCCGAAGGCACAATTCAAACTTACAAAGGTTTACCTGGAGGGCCCCGACACTAATTCCATGCCCGCGACAAACCAGCATTATCTGGCAGGACTATAGCCTGTTTTAGCTAAGTTGTCTTTTTAATAGACCTCAACATCAAACAGTTTGTGACGAACTACTAATGGGTTCGTTACCATCAACTAATGACGAGGAGCGACTCGGCGCAATAGTAGGCCTAATCTAAGTCTAAAAAACCAAATATTGATAACAATAGATACATAAAAGAATTTGCTTTTTATGCTTATTCCAAATATATAAAATTATACCCAAGTATATACCCATTATAGAAATATATATATACCCATGAAAAGCGGCGAGTCTGGGAAAATTTGTATGATTTTCGAAAAAAGAGGACCCTCCAAAAAGTCAAGAAATCTTAACAAAATTGTACCATCAGATTCTGCGTATCAGACAACCCTACTTTACAAGTTTTAAGCTCTTGTCTGCTCAAATTTTGAATGTTGTATTTTTTGCTTGAAGAAAAATCACAGATGCGTGTGTTTATTTATTTATTTTTTTTTCTCAGGGGTAATTGTATCAAACCAATAGTCCTAGAAGATCGGGAGAGGGATTATTTGACCAGCTTTAAAACTTGTTATGTCTTTTTAAAGTGACCAAAAATAATGGAGGGCAGCAAGCCCCCCACCCCTACCACGCCCTTTTCCCCCCAAAGCCATCAAATTAAAATTTTGATAGAGACATTTTATTCACCATAGTTGAAAGGTCGAATAACTATGCCTTTGGGATGACATGACTCCCCCAATAGCCTCTGAGGAAAGGGTCCTAAGTTATAAAATTTGCCATCGTTTACATATAGTATTTGTAATTGCGATACATACAGATATTTTTGAGGGGAGGGATTTTCTGCGAGTGAGGATATATTTTCCACAGCGAGAATTTGCCATGTGGAAAGAAAACTCCAGGGGCGAATTTATGAGTAAAAATTTTACACGGGGGTTTGCCGGAAATCCCATGCGATTTTTTTTCCATTTGTCAACTTAATTTTACATGTGGAAATTTTCTGGGGATTTGTCCGGGGAAAATTTTCTGCGGGATTGGAATTGTCTGGGAGATTTTTCCGTGGCGGAGGGATTTTTCGTGAGAGAAATTCTCCAAAAGAGAATTTTCTGCGTAAGAAGCTTTATATTGGGGGGGGATTTCCCATGGAGGAGGTGGAAACCCCAGCATTGTTAGAAAAACGATCAGAAGTTCAATAAGAAAAAACAAGTTTTTTCAACTGAAAGTAAGGAGCAACATTAAAGCTTAAGAGGAACAGAAACCATTCCATACTTTGAGAGAGTTTTCCCCTCCTCAATAACTCGCTTTGTACGCTATAGTTTGCTTTTTCTCACAATTCTTTAAGAACGACTAAGCTAGAATAAAAAGTTTTTAATGCTAAAAAAAACTTTAGCTTGAAGGGCGAGAGATTGAGGAGGAGTCAGCCCTCCTTATATAAGGAATAATTTCTGTTCTTTTTAACTTTTAATGTTTCCCCCTTACTTTCAGTTGAAAAACTTGTTTTTTATTATTTAGTCGCAGTGTAAGACGCTTTTGCCAGACGATTATAAGGCAAACAAATTTTCTGTAGTAAAGACTTAATCTCTTTTCACTTAAAAACTTAATTCTCTAAGGGCCTCTTTTCCTTGGTAGGAATAGTGGCCAAATTCATATTTTATTTCTTCTCCTAGTTTTTCTTAAAGAAAGCTAACTGCCTTAGATATGAATGTTTGATCAATACTGCTGCTGCAGCTAGTGAATGTGACCTTTCAGATATCACTTCATAAGAAACATTAATTCACGAACAATAATTTCGAAATGAAAATTGTTAAGAAGAAAATCAGCAAAATATAGATGAATAACTGACCAGCAATTTCGGAAAGGATAACCGATTTTGACAAATTTATTCTTTATTTCTCTTGTGAGGTGAAAGAAAGTATTAAATGAAACCGACAGAACCGAAGAAAGAAGCTTGCTCAACTTGCACCCTCTATGCAATGGAAACTGTACTTCTGGGAAATAGAAGTGACGAGTTTTACAAGTGCGCAAAGTTAATTGAGTCAATAAGGTAAAAATTACTAGTTCGAACCCTGTAAACCAGCTTGAAACTGTCTTTTCAGTTAAAGGGCTCTTCTCATGAATACTGCAAATGTTCTTGATTTTCTTGAAAGAAATTTGGCTTCGGCGAAACGCCAAGAGAAGAAAGTTTCATATATGTAATTTTTTGTTGTTGTTGTACCAGGAAATACAAATTTTAGGATCTGAAGTAGAGCTCATTCTTTCTTAAATAACATCATTCTTTAAGAATAAAAATAATAACAAATAAAAAACTTTCAGGGGGTGTTCGAACCAGTTTAGACCGTAGTAAATCAATGGCAGGGCAATAGCGCTGCCTAAGTAAAAAGCGATTCGGACACAGTGTATTATTTTTTTTGGCTTGTTTTAGACCAGGACACTTTGTATAGAAGGAGTGGTCGTAGAAACTTCGAAAGGGACACATTCGATTGAAAATTGAAATTTCTAGTGTCATTTTTAATAGTCAAAAGGGATTAGAAGGCAACGAGCGTCAAAAAGGGCTCACTCTATTGGAAACTGAGACGACTAGTGCCTTTTTTATTAGTCAAAATTGATCAGAGGGCAAATGTCTCCCTCCACGCCTATTATTTCCCAAAACACTTCCAATCAAAATTTTGATATAGCCATTTTGTTAAGCCTATCAGAAAGGTCTAGAAATTATGTCTTTGAGGAGAACAAATTCCCCCAGCACTCAGGGCAAGGGTTGTAAGTTTGGCCTGGGGACACATAGGGTTTTTATAGAAAGTGTAGTCATATAAACTTCAAAGAGGGCTCATTTGACTGGTATTCAGACGCTCTAGTGCTCTTTTTAAGAGGCAAAGTGATCAGAGGGCAGCTACCCTCTCCCCCCTACACACACGTCACATTGTCCTGAAATACGTCTAATAGAAGTATTGAGATAACTATTCTATTCAAAATAGTCTAAATATCATGTAACAAGGCTTTTGGGGTTGAAAAAAATACCCAAAGATTAGGGGTAAGGGTTGTAAGTTATGCCCAAGGGGTATTAAAGGTTGTTTAACTTCAGAAGAGGCTCAGTCTTTTTCCCTGAAAAAAACTATGTCATTACAAAACGAACAGAAATTAATCAAAAACATTTTGCACAAAATAAGTTTTTCAAAAAAAGTAAAGAACTTCATTAAACCAAAAATGAACAAAAATAGTATCAAACAATCTACCAAGCATACAACTACCGCAAATCAGTATCAATAAATAAATGAAACCAAAAACAAACAGAAATTAAAATAAGTCAAACTCAAAACGAGCAGAAATTAATCTGAGTAGGGTTCTAAACCCTATGCTTTCAAAAAGCTAGAATATAATTTGAACTTTACTGAAAAAAATTCAAATGAATTTACTGAAAAAAATGAGAATTGTCAGTTTATACATATGCTGATATTTATTCCTTAAAATCTTAATTAATTTTTGATTTCTTAAAGTTATAAAAGTTAAAACATTTAAATACATTTTTTCAGTAAAGCACAAATTATATTCTAGCTTTTTGAAAGCATAGGGTTTAGAACCCTACTCAGATTAATTTCTGCTCGTTTTGAGTTTGACTTATTTAATTTCTGTTTGTTTTTGGTTTCATTTATTTATTGATACTTATTTGTGGTAGTTTTATGCTTGGTAGATTATTTGATTCTATTTTTGTTCATTTTTGGTTTAATGGAGTTGGAGTTTGGTTTAATGGAGTTTGGTTTAATTTGGTTTAATTGAGCGTCTGAGTGCCATCCTCAAGAACCTAATTTCCAGAACTTTCATTTACGTTGATTAAAATGGCTATCACTTATTTTGATTGGACGTGTTTGGGGAAATGGTAGGCTTGAGAGGGGCGTTAGTTGCCCTCCAATCACCTTCGACTATTAAATCGTGTATTAACACTTTCAATTTCCAATCGAATGAGCCCTTTTTGAAGTTTCTACGATAACGCTTTGTATAAAATAGAAAGCGTTATTAGTGGAATATAATCCTTATTTGCCCCCAATGATTAACTTACAACCCTTGCGCTGAGGGCTGTGGGGGGGGGGGGGATTGTTATCCTCAAAGATATAATTTCCGGAATAATAATAATAATAATAATCTGTATTTAAAAGCCAACTAAAGAATATTCAACTACTTTGAACAAAATAGCTGTCTCAAAATTTTTATTGGATAACCTTATATGCCCCCAGTGTATAACTTACAACCCTTGTCCAGTTGATCATTCTCAAAGATATAATATCCAGAATTTTCAACTACGTTAAAAAAAATGGCTATCTCAAAATTTTGATTGGATGCGTTTGGAGAAATATGTGGGCGTGAGAGAAAGGTTATTTGCCCTCCAATCAGTTTCGACTAGCCTATTAAAAGGGCAATAGCCCTTTCAATTTCCAATTGAAAGGGCCTTTTTTGAAGTTTCTACGACAATATTGTCTATAAGAATCCTTATATGCCCCAGAGCATAGCTTACAACCTTAGCCCTGAGGGCTCTGGGGTGTGTCATCCTCAAAGACCTAATTTCCAGAACTTTCATCTACGTTGAAGAAAATGGCTATCCCATAATTTTGATTGGATGTTTTTGGGATGTTTTTGGGGAAATGGTGGGCCTGGGAGAGGTGTTAGTTTTCCTCCAATCACTTTTGACTATTAAAAAGGGCACTAGCCCTTCGAAGTTTCTATTACAGCGCTCTACAAGAACCTTATATTCCCCCAGTGCATAACTTACAACACTTGCCCTGAGGGATGTGGGCGGTTGATCATCCTAAAAGACATAATATCCAGAACTTTCAACTACGTTTAAAGAAATGGCTATCTCAAAATTTTGATTGGACGTGTTTGGGGAAATTGTGGACGTGAGAGGGAAGTTAATTGCCCTCCAATCCGTTTCGACTAGCCTATTAAATGGGCACTAGCCCTTTCAATTTCCAAATGAATGAGCCTTTTTTGAAGTTTCTATGACAACATTTTCTATAAAAAACCTTATATGCCCCCAGGGCATAGCTTACTACCTTAGCACTGAGGGCTCTTGGAAGAGTGTCTTCCTCAAAGACCAAATTTTCAGAACTTTCATCTACTTTGAAAAAAATGACTATCTAAAAATTTTGTTTGGATGTGTTTGGAGAAATGGTGATCTTGAGTGGGGGGCTAGTTGCCCTCTAATCACTTTCGACAATTAAAAAGGGCACTAGCCCTTTCAGTTTTCAATCGAATTTCCAATCGAATGAGCCCTTTTTGAAGTCTCTTCGAAAATGCTTTCTATAAAAACCTTATATGCCCCCAGGGCATAACTTACAACCCTTGCCCTAACGGATTTGCGGGGTTCGTCATCCTCAAAATCATAATTTCCCGAACTTTCAACTACGTTGAGCAAAATGATTGTCTCAAAATTTTAATTGAATGTGTTTGGGGAAATGGTGGGCATGAGAGGGGGGTTAATTGCTCTCCGTTCACTTTCGACTATTAAAAAGGGCACTAGCCCTTTCAATTTCCAACCAAGTGAGCCCTTTTCGAAGTTTCTATGACAATACTTTATATAAAAACCTTATATGCCCCGGGGTATAACTTACAACCCTATCCCTGAACATTTTATTCCACTGAACTGTTTGAACATTAGGAAAATAAATAAATAAAAACCCATAAAAAAAGAAACAAAAAAAACAGGTCTACATGTAACAAAAATAAATACAATCTTAAATATTACTTACGCCGTTGTGTAAAATTAACATTTTCTGTCACTAGCGGCATTACTAGTAGCAAAAATAAATATAGTAAAATACAAAGTGTTTTAATGTCCTTGGTAAAAACCTGGACGAGATTTTTTGGCACAGTGACAAACTATCTGCCTTCATTTCAATCAATAACTCTATTTATTTTTTCAAACTCATCTTAAAAATATAACTTCACCTCAAATGTCCTTCTGAACTCGACCCACATAAATAACAAAAGAATATGAAAAAAGGCTTAAAGTGAACGAGTACATTCGCTAGTATATTCCATGTAATTTTGAGAAAAAAGTAACCTAAAAGGCATCCCGATGTAGCTCTTGGCCCGAAGTTCTACAGTTTATCAAAATTACATAAGCAATGTATTCCCTTAAGATCATTTGCCCAAAACGTTGGGGGGGGGGACAAACAAATAAATGCGAATATTCAAAGAAAAATCTAGCAGCTATACAAAACTTCCTTAACAACTCTCTGAAATCATATCTCGCGTAGAGAAATGGCAACCTTATACCCATCATATTGCCTCAGATCTCTGGGCTGTATTCTCTAAAATATTTCCTCGCTAAAGATATCTCAATAATATAATAATGATCTATACCAAACTTCCTTAACAACTGACCGAAACTATACCTAGTAAAGAAAAATAATACCCTCATTTTTATTACTAGTAAACAGTTTCAAACAAATAAAAGAGAATATTAAAAAAAGAAGTCATTTAACAGAAATCTCCTGAATCATAGATCTTGGAAGCTCATTATGATATTTTTATTATCATTAAACAATTTCAGTCAAATAAATGCGAATATTCAAAGAAAAATCTAACAGCTATGCCAAACTCCCTTAACAACTCTCTGAAATTATATATCATGGAGAGAAATGGCAACCTTATACCCATCATATTGCTTCAGATCTCTGGGCTGTATTCTCTAAAAAATATTTTTCCTCGCAAAAGATATCTCAATAATATATGATTCAGCTATACCAAACGTCCTTAACAACTCACCAAAACTATACCGAGTAGAGGAAAACAGTACCTTTATTTTTATTATTAGTAAACAGTTCCAAACAAATAAAAGAGCATATTCAAAAAGGAAGTCGTTTAACTAGAATCTCCCGAATTATAGATCTTAGAAGCTCATTGTGATTTCTTTTATTATCATTAAACAATTTCAGTCAAATAAATGCGAATATTCAAAGAAAATTCAAAGAAAATCTAACAGCTATGCCAAACTTTCTTAACAACTCTCTGAAATTATATCTCGCGGAGAGAAATGGCAACCTTATACCCATCATATTGCCTCAGATCTCTGGGCTGTATTCTCTAAAATGTATATACTTCCTCACTAAAGATATCTCAATAATATAGGAATCATCTATACCAATCTTCCTTAACAACTGACCGTAACTATCCCTAGTAGAGGAAAATAGTACCCTTATTTTTATTATTAGTAAACAGTTGCAAACAAATAAAAGAGAATATTCAAAAAGAAGTCATTTAACAAAAATCTCCTGAATCATGGATCTCGGAAGCTCATTATGATACTTTTTATTATCATTAATTAATTTCAGTCAAATTAATGTGAATATTCAACGAAAAATCAAAGAAAAATCTAACAGCTATGCCAAACTTCCTTAACAACTCTCTGAAATTGTATCTCGCGGAGAGAAATGGCAACCTTCATTATGAAACAAATAACTATTCAACAATACACGGACGTCCTCAAACTGTATCGCATTTTCTATCCCGTTTAAATTATTTGATCAGAAAATGTGCTTTGAAAATAGATATTTTCGTTGTGCCTTAATTTTTGAAAATATGCTTTGAAAGTAGATGTTTTCGTTGTGTCTTAATTTTTATAGTGACGAAAACTTCTTTTAATAGTGATTTTATCGCTGGATGTTTGCATGAATAGCTGAAGTACCTAAGGTTAGTAAATAGAAAACTCATAATGAGGAAACATTTTAGACCACAGTGGGGGAGGGTCTCTTAAAAAAATGATAACATTCTAAATGACATATTTGATAATGTGAGGTAAAAAGTATCGGAATTAGATATTCATAGCATCTGCTTGTATAAGTCTCGAAAGATGATGTCAGAGATGGCGTTCTGATAACTTTTTCTTACACATTTTTAACTCTTAATGGAGCCTCTATATTGAAAATTGGGGGGTGTCGAAAAACAAGTTGGAAGGGAGGGGACCTCTAGGAGGTTAGGAAGAGGGGTCCCTTGGAGGTTGAGTGAGGCTCTTGGTTTGTGTACTTGTCTATTATAGCGACCACAGTCGAGAAGTAATGCCAGGTCATCTTGATGAGTCTATTACTTTCAACTTTTTTTTTGCGTTAAGACACAAATTTCCATCTCTTTTATTGCATATTTTATATTGACAACACTGCTTGATGGTACTTGTGTATTATACAGAACACAGTGGAGTAGTAAAGCTATGTCATCTTGATGAGTCTATTACTTTCAACTTTTTTAGCGTTAAGACACAAATTTCTATCTCTTTTATTGCATATTTTATGTTGACAACGGTGCTTAAATGATGCTTGTGTATTATAAGGAACACAGTCGAGAATCTCTATTCTCACACCAATAGCAACTATTCTGAAAATTCTTCCTTATATCAGCTGCGTCACTTCCCGTTAGTATTTCCGACTCCCATGATTGGTTTAGAAAGAGGCACGTGATCTTGTTCGTGCACAGATTTTAGGCCTCTGATTGGCTGTCATTCATGTACTGACAGTATTCTACCTCATTGGAGGTCAATGATCTTGTCATGCTCGTATTCACTGAACATGTTGCGTCACTCCCGTTAGTATTCTATTCCCATATATGGACTTCTTTCCGTGGTATATGGTCTTCCCCTAGTTTTACACGAAACAAAATTGCCATCGCATAATTTGAATCAAACGCATTTGATGGAAAGATGGGTGGTGGGGGGGGGGCTACTTGAACTCCATCACTATTAAACTTTAAAGGGAACTGAAACTTCGAATTTCAAGCAAATGAGCCACGTCTAAAGCTTATACATCCATCCCTTCCATGAGAACCTTAAATGCCCCAGAGGAATAGCTCACAACCCTCACCCTCAGGCTCTGATGGTTGGTATCAACCTCAAAAGCCTTGTTATATGATATTTGGATTATTTTGTCTAAATATCATGTAGATGTATCCAGCTACTGGATACATCTCAGGAAGGCACGACGTGTTTGTCTGTGTTTGGGGGGGGGGGGGGTAGCTGCGCTCTGATAAACTTGACTCTTAAAAAGAGCACTAGAACTCATAATCACCAGTCCAATGAGTCTTCTCCAAAGCATATGAGACCACCCTTTTTAAAATAAATTTTTATAAACCACTGTTTTTATAAGAATTATTATATGCCTCAAGGGCATAACTTACAACACTTTCCCTGAGAGCTTAAGTGGAGGGGGTGTGTTCCTCATAGACATAATTTCCGAAACCTTCAAATACGATGAATAAAGTTGTTATCTCCAAATTTTGATTGGAGGTATTAAAGAAAATGCTGAGCGTGGAGGAGGGGGAGTCAGTTTGCTCTCAAATCACTTTGACTCTTTAAAAGGGCACTACAACTTCCAATTTCAAATCAAAAAAGTCCTATCCAGGGGTGGATCCAGGATTTCTCTTAGGGGGGGGGTATAATAGGTTGGCTCAAAAAACTAGCGAACAAAGAAATACCAGTAATTCAAAGGGAACCTCGACAATTATGTGTCGTAGGTAGGTAGTGTAAATGGTCGGAAATTTAATCTTTAATCTGGTAAGGGTAAAAGTTCTAATGAATCTGTTGAAATTAAATGATTTTAAAATATTGGTACAACAAATATTCAGTTATAAAACCCAACCCGCCATAAACAAAATAAAAAGCTGTTCACCATCTATAAAAAATATGATACATAATATATTTTGCATAAATTTTTCCTTTGCACTTTAATCAATATAGCGAGTGAGATAAGTCTTGCACCGTATAAAAAAAAATCGGTCTTGAAAAATCTTTTGGTGTCATGCATTCATTGCGACAATTTTTATAGGTCAAACCATTTATCAAGTCGCCTAACTTTATGACATCGCTAAGTAATTATGATAGTAATGAAGAGTAGGAAATGAGGATCAAGATACAACTTGTATATTCGTAAAAGATGTATTAAACATTATACAGTAGTTCGTTTAGGGGTGTAACAAGAAAAATAGAACAAAGAGATAAAATACAACGAATACATATAAAACGAGGGTTTAAGTATATACAATAAAGCATTAACTAATCACTATTTTCTTAGAGTTTTAATAAACAGTGTTGAATTTAACGAAATCTAAAAAAAAAATTACTATTCAAAATTTCACTTTTCATAACAACGTAGCGTATCTTTCCACCTTTTACCCTTTGATAAATTTTGCTTAAATTACAGTATTCATAATTTTCAAACAGTTCTTGCTAACGAACTGTAAGTATGGAGCGACCTGGTTTCAATGGTAACCGAAACTTTAAAAAACGGGATTTTGATATCAATAGATACATCAAAAGCATCAGATTTTAATGCTGATTTCAAATATACAAGTTTCATTAAGTTTAGTCTTACCCATCAAAAGTTTGGCTGAGAAAATTTGGCTGATTTTAGAAAAAAAGGGGGAAAGACCCCCTAGAAGTTATAGAACCTTAATGAAAATATCGCCATTATATTCACCGTGTCAATAAAACCTACTGTAGAGGTTTCAAGCACCTATCTGCAAAAATGTGGAATTTTTAATTTTTTTGCCAGAAGAAAGATCACGGATGCGTGTTTGTTTGTCTTTTTTTTTTGTTTTGTTTTTTTCCCAGGGGTGACCGTATCGACCCAGTTGTCCTAAATTATCGTGGGAGGGCTCCTGGGAACGGAAATTATAGTTCTAGTGCCCTTTTTAAGTGACAAAAAAAAATAGAGGGCAACTAGGTTCCCTCCCACGCTCATTTTTCCCAGAGTCACCTGATCAAAATTTTGAGATAGCCATTTTGTTCAGCATGGTCGAAAATATGATAACTATGTCTTTTAGGATGACTTGATTCCCCGAAGTCCCCGGGGGGAGGGCTGAAAGCTATGAACTTTCGTTTTACAGACGTTTTCAGGCTTTTTTTTCTGGTAGGTGGGGGGGGTCGGGGGTTATATGGAAGGATCTTTTCATGAAAGAAGTTTTCATGGGGGAAGGGACGTTGCTATGAAGGGGGCGCCGGATTTCCCATCATTAATAAAGAAAAAGATCAGAAATTAAATAAAAAAGTTTCAACTGAAAGTAAGGAGCAACATCAAAACTTAAAACGAACAGAAAATATTACGTATATGATTGGGTTCACACCTAGGGAATACCTCGCTCTTTAAGCCAAAGATTTTTTAGTACTTTCAAGAGAGCTATTTATTCTAATTAACGTCCTTTGTGATTAAGCGGTCTTTTTTAAAGAATTGCAACAAAATTTGAACTTTAGCTTAAAGAGCAAGGTATTGACTAGGGGGTTAACCCTCTACTATACGTATTAAAAATATATGAATATAGAAGTTCGTTACGTAAGTTAATTCGTAAGTTACGTATATTTATTACTCATAAAAACGTTCGTAAATAAAATCAAACAAGTTCGAGAAAGCCATTTAACCAAATAAAAGTAAAACTAATATACAAATTTTGTTTCAATTATTCATGTACGGTGAGCCAAAATCAAAACCTGCATTAATTCAAAAACGTTAAAAAATTAAATAAAAACAGCAAGTTTTTTTTAACTGAAAGTAAGGAACGACGTTAAAACTTAAAACGAACAGAAATTATTCCTTATATGAAAGGGGCTGTCCCCTCCTCAACGCTTCACTCTTTAAGCTAAAGTTTGACTTTCTCACAACTCTATTTTTTTAAACAATAAAAAACTTTAGCGTAACGAGCGGGGTGTTGAGGAGGTGACCGCCCCTTTCATATACCGAATAATTTCTGTTCGTTTTAAGTTTTAAACGTCGTTCCTTACTTTCAGTTAAAAAAACTTGTTTTTTTTATTTAATATAAAAAAAGGTCTATTTCTTTATTTCTACTCCCGCCGTATCTATTTATTAATTAAAAAAAACTTTCGGAAAAATAAGTTTTTCAAAGAAAAGTAAAGGCCATTTTATACTTAAGCTCAGCAGATACAAAAACCTTTTAAAATTCTGTTTTAACGGAGAACTAGTTACCATTGCCAGGAAGGAGTCTTGTAAGTATCTAGGGCTAACAGTTGATGAAAATTTATCTTGGAAACTTCATCTTGATAGGCTAAGGATACAGCTAGGAAGGAATGTGGGGTTACTGCGGTATCTAAAATTCCACCTCCCTTTCCCTACTCTTAAGTCAGTTTATTATTCTCTAATCCATTCTTATTTTAATTATTGTCCGATTGCTTATTTAAATACTTTCAAATCTCTAATTAGGCCCCTTCAACGTCTTCAAAATAATGTCCTTCGTACGTTAAAAGCACTCTTTCCTTCCCCATCTTCCCTCCCCGATAAATCCCCTACTAAGAGCCTTTATACATTTTTAAGAATATTGCCAGTTGATCTAGTCCTTCCTGTACATTGTGTCCTTTTCAGACTAAAACAAATAAAAGAATTATTACCATTGGCTTTAAATTCTAGCAACTTCTCTTTACTTTCTTTTGTCCAGAATAATTATTGTTTAAAAGGAAGTTCAGCCAAATTACCTTGCCCTAGAATCCGAACTGAAAGATCCAGATTTTCTCCTAAAAATTCAATAATAAGGTTCTGGAATATTTATGAAAGTAATATAGATTCGCGTTTTTCTATTCCAGTTTCTGAAGCTAAATTCAAGCTATATCTAAGAAGTAATTACAGATAACTGTTCAATTATTTGAAGTCATGTTGGCCCGTGCTAGTGTTAGTAAATATTTAATTATGTGGTAATATATTGATTTGAGGTGTGGGGTGTGGGTTCAGTGTGGTGTCTCATTTTCTTCCGAGTATATCTATTGGATTATTATTTCTTTTCATTATTTGTTATTATTATTATTTTTTTTTTTTTAGGGTGCCTGTTTTCGAGTATAACTCACTGTGTAGGCACCCTGTGTAATATTTTCTTTTCCATTGATTCATGTTGTAAAAGTGTTATTTTGTCTTGTAGTGATTTAATGAGAAATTAAATGAACTTGAACTCAAACTCAAAACGACCAGAAATAACTGTTAAAGAATAAATGAAACCCAAAACGAACAGAAATTAAATAAACAATCATAGCAAAAACATACAACAAGTAATAATATAACTGAATAAATAAATCTTAAAGCGAATAATGCTTAGATTGAATATAAAAATCAAGGTTAAAACAAAAAAAAAATTTCCCTATTGAAGAATAAATGAAACTTAAAACGAACAGAAATTAAATAAACAGTCAATACAAACAAACATACAATAGATATTTATGTTAACTAATAAATAAATCTTAAAACGATCGAAACTTAAATTGAATATGCAAATCAAGCTTGAAACGAACAAAAACCACCACAAACAAGAGTTTGGGTATGACCTCCTTCTCTCACTGTAAAAGTCTAAAACCTACTGCGTCATTGGCGCTTTACTGAAAACTATATGCGTCTTCAACAATCTTGGAATGTATAAACAAAATCAAATTGAATATTTGATGTATAATGTTATTAATTTTGAAAGATCCATCAGTTCAAGAATTTATTTCACTGTAATTGTATTTTTATTTTCAATGTTGTAAGAATTGGAGAAGAAAATACTGCTACTACTAACAACTCATCGCAGCACCAAGCCGCCTGAGGCCAACACAGCTACGCACGCTCCTCCTCCACCCCAATCTATTCAAAGCCTCCTTTTTACACCCGCCCACGAAGTTCCCATTTCCTTTAAATCTTTCTTTATGACGTCCTCCCACCCCAGACGGGGACGACCTGCTTTCCGTTTAGCCCTAGATGGTTGGCCGAAAAGAACAATCTTCGGCAATCTGTCATCCTTCATCCGCACAACATGCCCTAACCACCTCAGCCTTTCTTTCATTATAGACCAAGAAAGCGGTATTGAACCACATTTTTCGTATAGTCTATTGTTTGAAATACGGTCAGTCAGCCGGGTACCCAGAACAATCCATAAGCAATTTCTCTGGAAAACATCTAGCAAATATTCATCCGCTTTTCGGAGTGTCCATGCTTCAGAGCCATATTTGACCACTGTCATCACTGTAGCTTCTAAGATTCTAATCTTGGTTTGCAGACTTATCTTCCTATTCTTCCAGACTTTTTTTAACTGTGAAAAAACACCCTGAGCCTTGGATATTCTATTTTTAACATCTTCACTGCTCCCACCATCTTTACTAATAATACTACCAAGGTAAGTGAAGCTGCCCACCTGATCAATCTTTTCATTACCCAACGTCACCTTTTCATCTTCACTTATTCCTAGCCTTAGTGACTTAGAGTAGAGAGGCCATAATAACTCCGATCAGAACACCATATATGGGCATAGAACCACGTGGTTTATGGACTTTGTCAGTGAGAATTTGAAAAACAGGGGCTTTCTCACATTTTTGTATGTTTTTATGGTTTTTGTCAGTGATAATTTGAAAAAACAGGAGCTTTATCACATTTTTGTATGTTTTTGTGGTTTTGTCAGTGAGAATTTGAAAAAACAGGATCTTTCTCAAATTTGTGTATGTTTTTATGGTTTTTGTCAGTGAAAATTTGAAAAAAAAGAAACTATCTCACATTTTTGTATGTTTTTATGGTTTTTGTCACTGAAAATTTGAAAAACAGGAACTTTCTCACTGAGAAAACCATAAACCACATGGTGCTGTCACGAGTCAGAACACCTGTGCTGTCGACCTCAATTCACCTATCCTGAATCAATAATTCCCCTTAGAAACAACAAATTAATTTCCCATTTCCTGACAGATCAATCAATCAATGACATCATCTGTCAGACTTTAAAAATTTTCGCCTAGAAACATTTCTCCAGGAATAGATCCAAGTCATTAATGTCTTCGCCTCGGGAACAGTTCTACTGGTCGAACTCCAAAAGATATTAATAGCCAAAGGCCATGGAAACAATTAGGCAAGAAACATCTTAGCGATGAATTGTTTTAGCGCGCGAAATGGTTTCATATTAATTTGAAATGCGTTAGCGCAGAGATGCCAATAACAAAGGAACACGCTGAATTTACGTTTAGGGATTATTTGGGCGAAACCGTTTTAGACAGGTTATGGAACTATTTCGGCGAAACAGATAGAGACATTTTAAAAGAAGATTTTTGAAGAGATTTTAGAAGAGAATTTAATGGTGAAACTCTGTGGTCGTTATAATACACAAGCTTCATTTGAACAGTGTTGTGAGGTCCTCTAACCCAACCCCAAAGGGTTCCGATCCTCCTACCCCAACCCCGAAGGAAGCCCCCGGTCCTCAAAGCCCCCCAAGCTCCCAAAGGGCCACCGGTGCCCCCAAAGGCCCACCCAGACCCCCAAAGGCCTTCCCCAGGCCTCAAATGTCCCCCAGGCCCCCAACTGTCCCCTCGGACCCCCAAAGGCCCGCCCGGGGCCCCACAGGTCCTCCACCGACCTAAACAAGCCCATAGAGCCCCCACCGCCCCAACGGGGACCCAAAACCCCTCCTCCGGTCCCCACAGGCCCCTCGCGCTCCCAAATGACCAAAAGGGACTCCACGACACTCCATCAGGCGTCCCCTGTCCCCCCCAGCCCCCACGGCCCGCCCAGTGGCCCCCAAAGGCCCCCCCAGCGCTCAAAGGAGCCCCGGCGCCCCCAAAGGCCCACCCAGACCCCCAAAGGCCATCCCCGGGCCCCACAAAGGAATTATTTACTGACCTTCAGTTGTTGTGATTTTAAAAGTTCTGCTTTTGTTTTCTAAAATCATCGCCTAAAATGCTTCAAACTGTTTCACCCAAAGAGACACATACACAGAGACACACACACAGAGACACAAACAGAGACAAACACACAGAGACACACACACAGAGACACATACACAGAGACACACGCACAGAGACACACACACAGAGACACACACACAGAGACACACACAGGTTGTGGTTTACCTTGTCACAGTTACATTTTCATGATTTTTTCAAAGTTCATTTTGAATTTCTTTCGTTGAAATGCAAGAGTTGGAATATTTCAGCAGTGTTTGGTTGTGGTTTACCTTGTCACAGTTACATTTTCTTGATTTTTCAAAGTTCATTTTGAATTTCTTTCGTTGAAATGCAAGAGTTGAAATATTTCAGTAGTGTTTGGTTGTGGTTTACCTTGTCAGAGTTACATTTTCTTTATTTTTCAAAGTTCATTTTGAATTTCTTTAGTTGAAATGCAAGATTTGGAATATTTCAGTAGCGTTCGGTTCTGGTTTAACTTGTCACAGTTACATTTTCTTGATTTTTCAAAGTTCATTTTGAATTTCTTTCGATGAAATGCATGAGTTGGAATATTTCAGTAGTGTTTGGTTTTGGTTTAACTTGTCACAGTTAAATTTTCTTGATTTTTCAAAGTTCATTTTGAATTTCTTTCGTTGAAAAGCAAGAGTTGGAATATTTCAGTAGTGTTTGGATGTGGATTACCTTGTCACAGTTACATTATCTTGATTATTCAAAGTTCATTTTGAATTTCTTTCGTTGAAATGCAAGAGTTGGACTATTTCAGTGGTGTTTGGTTATGGTTTACCTTGTCACAGTTACATTTTCATGATTTTTAAAAGACCATTTTGAATTTCTTTCGTTGAAGTGCAATAGTTGGAATATTTCAGTAGTGTTTGGTTGTGGTTTACCTTGTCACAGTTACATTTTCTTGATTTTTCAAAGTTCATTTTGAATTTCTTTCGTTGAAATGCAAGAGTTGGAATATTTCAGTAGTGTTCGGTCGTGGTTTACCTTGTCACAGTTACATTTTCTTGATTTTTCAAAGTCCATTTCGAATTTCTTTCGTTGAAATGCAAGAGTTGGAATATTTCAGTGGTGTTTGGTTATGGTTTAACTTGTCACATTTACATTTTCCTGATTTTTCAATGTTCATTTTGAATGTCTTTCATTGAACTGCAAGAGTTGGAATATTTCAGCTCTGTTTGGTGATGTTTTACCATGTCAAAGTTAAATTTTCTTTTTTATTAATATTTCATTTTGGATTTCTTTGGTCGAAATGCAAGATTTGGAATATTTGAGTGGTGTTTGGTCTTGGTTTACCTTGTCACAGATACATTTTCTTGATTTTTCAAAGTTCATTTTGAATTTATTTCGTTGAAATGCAAGAGTTGGACTATTTCAGTAGTGTATGGTCGTAGTTTACCTTGTCACAGTTACATTTTCTTGATTATTCAAAGTTCATTTTGAATTTCTTTCCTTGAAATGCAAGACTTGGAATATTTCAGTAGTGTTTGGTTGTGGTTGACCTTGTCACAGTTGCATGTTCATGATTTTTCAAAGTTCATTTTGAATTGCTTTCGTTGAAATGCAAAAGTTGGAATATTTCAGTATTGTTTGGTTATAGTTTAACTTGTCACAATTACATTTTCTTGATTTTTCAAAGTTCATTTTGAATTTCTATCGTTGAAATGATTGAGCTGGACTATTTCAGTAGTGTTTGGTTGTGGTTTACCTTGTCACATTTACATTTTCTTGATTATTCAAAGTTCATTTTGAATTTCTTTCATTGAAATGCAAGAGTTGGAATATTTCAGTAGTGTTCGGTTGTGGTTTACCTTGTCACAGTTACATTTTCTTTATGTTTCAAAGTTCATTTTGAATTTTTTTTGTTGAAATGCAAGAGTTGGAATATTTCAGGAGTGTTTGGTTGTGGTTTACCTTGTCAAAGTTACATTTTCTTGATTTTTCAAAGTTCATTTTGAATTTTCTTTCGTTGAAATGCAAGAGTTGGAATATTTCACTAGTGTTTGGTTGTTGTTTACTTTGTCACATTTACATTTTCTTGATTTTTCAAAGTTCATTTTTGAATTTCTTTAGTTGAAATGAACCAGTTGTAATATTTCTGAAGTGCTTGCTTATGGTTTACCTTGTCACAGTTTCATTTTCTTGATTTTTCAAAGTTCATCTTGAATTTCTTTCGTTGAAATGCAAGAGTTGGAATATTTCAGCAGTGTTTGGTTATGGTTTACCTTGTCCCAGTTACATTTTCTTGATTTTTCAAAGTTCATTTTGAATTTCTTTCCTTGAAATGTAAGAGTTGGAATATTTCAGTAGTGTTTGGTAGTGGTTTACCTTGTCACACTTACATTTTCTTGATTTTTCAAAGTTCATTTTGAATTTCTTTTGTTGAAATGCAAGAGTTGGAATATTTCAGTAGCGTTAGGTTGTGGTTTACCTTGTCACAGTTACATTTTCTTGATTTTTCAAAGTTCATTTTGAATTTCTTTCGTTGAAATGCAAGAGTTGGAATATTTCAGTAGTGTTTGATTGTGGTTTACCTTGTCACAGTTACATTTTCTTTATTTTCAAAGTTCATTTTGAATTTCTTTCCTTGAAAAGCAAGAGTTGGACTATTTCAGTAGTGTTTGCTTGTGGTTTACCTTGTCACAGTTACATTTTCTTGATTTTTCAAAGTTCATTTGAATTTCTTTCATTTGAAATGCAAGAGTTGGAATATTTCAGAAGTGTTTTGTTGTGGTTTACCTTGTCACAGTTACATTTTCTTGATTTTTAAAAGTTCATTTTGAATTTCTTTCGTTGAAATGCAATAGTTGGATTATTTCAGTAGTGTTTGGTCGTGGTTTACCTTGTCACAGTTACATTTTCTAAATTTTTCAAAGTTCATTTTGAATATTTTTCATTGAAATGCAAGAGTTGGAATATTTCAGTAGTGTATGGTTATGGTTTACCTTGTCACAGTTACATTTTCTTGATTTTTCAAAGCCCATTTTGAATTTATTTCGTTGAAATGCAAGAGTTGGAATATTTCAGTAGTGTATGGCCGTGGTTTACCTTGTCACGGTTACATTTTCTTGATTTTTCAAAGTTCATTTTGAATTTCTTTCGTTGAAATGCAAGAGTTGGAATATTTCAGTAGTGTTTGGTTATGGTTTACCTTGTCACAGTTACATTTTCTTGATTTTTAAAAGTTCATTTCGAATTTCTTTCCATGAAATGCAAGAGTTGGACTATTTCAGTGGTGTTTGGTTTTGGTTTACCTTATCACAGTTACATTTTCTTGATTTTTCAAAGCTCATTTTGAATTTCTTTCGTTGAAATGCAAGAGTTGGAATATTTCAGTAGTGTTTGGTTATGGTTTACCTTGTCACAGTTACATTTTCTTGATTTTTAAAAGTTCATTTTGAATTTCTTTCCTTGAAATGCAAGAGTTGGAATATTTCAGTAGTGTTCGGTTGTGTTTTACCTTGTCACAGTTACATTTTCTTGATTTTTCAAAGTTCATTTTGAATTTCTTTTGTTGAAATGCAAGAGTTGGAATATTTCAGTAGCGTTAGGTTGTGGTTTACCTTGTCACAGTTAAAATTTCATGATTTTTAAAAGTTCATTTGGAATTTATTACTATTAAAATAAATAGTAGGAATATTTAAGAAGTGTTTGCTTTTGGATTACCTTGTCACAGTTACATTTTCTTGATTTTTCAAAGTTCATTTGAATTTATTTCGTTGAAAAGCAAGAGTTGGAATATTTCAGTAGTGTTTGCTTGTGGTTTACCTTTTTACAGTTACATTTTCTTGATTTTTCAAAGTTCATTTGAATTTCTTTCATTTGAAATGCAAGAGTTGGAATATTTCAGAAGTGTTTGGTTGTGGTTTACCTTGTCACAGTTAAATTTTCTTGATTTTTCAAAGTTCATTTTGAATTTCTTTCTTTGAAATGCAATAGTTGGAATATTTCAGTAGTGTTTGGTCGTGGTTTACCATGTCACAGTTACATTTTCTTGATTTTTCAAAGTTCATTTAGAATTTCTTTCTTTGAAATGCAAGAGTTGGACTATTTCATTATTGTTTGGTTATGGTTTACCTTGTCACAGTTACATTTTATTGATTTTTCAAAGCCCATTTTGAATTTCTTTCGTTGAAATGCAAGAGTTGGAATATTTCAGTAGTGTATGGTCGTGGTTTTACATTGTCACAGTTAAATTTTCTTGATTTTTAAAAGTTAATTTTTAATTTCTTTCGTTGAAATGCAAGAGTTGGGATATTTCAGTAGTGTTTGGTTATGGTTTACCCTGTCGCAGTTACATTTTCTTGATTTTTCAAATTTCATTTCGAATTTCTCTCGTTGAAATGCAAGAGTTGGACTATTTCAGTGGTGTTTGGTTATGGTTTACCTTATCACAGTTACATTTTCTTGATTTTTCAAAGCTCATTTTGAATTTTTTTTCGTTGAAATGCAAGAGTTGGAATATTTCACTAGTGTTTGGTTGTGGTTTACCTTGTCACAGTTTCATTTTCTTGATTTTTCAAAGTTCATTTTTGAATTTCTTTCGTTGAAATGCAAGAGTTGGAATATTTCAGTAGTGTTTGCTTGTGGTTTACCTGGTCACAGTTTCATTTTCTTGATTTTTCAAAGTTCATTTCGAATTTCTTTCGTTGAAATGCAAGAGTTGGAATATTTCAGGGGTGTTAGGTTATGGTTTACCTTATCACAGTTACATTTTCTTGATTTTCAAATTCATTTTGAATTTCTTTCGTTGAAATGCAAGAGTTGGAATATTTCACTAGTGTTTGGTTCTGGTTTACCTTGCCACATTTACACACATGTATACACATGTACACATATGTGCTTATCATGAGTGCTCATGATAAGTTAACTTAACCTTTTCCGGTGAGTATGGTTAGGTTAGACTAGATTAAGTTAGGTTAGATTAGGTTAGGTTAGGTTAGCCTACGTACGCTTCACTTAGGTTAGCTTAGGTTAGGTGAGAGACATGCGAAAAGTTAGGTGTATGATTAGGTTAGGTTAGGTTAGATTAAGTTAGGTTAGGTTAAGTTAGGCTAGGTTAGCCTACGTACGCGCGCGTACGTAGGCTAACCTAGCCTAACCTAACTTAACCTAACTTAATCTAACCTAACCTAACCTAATCATACACCTAACTTTTCGCATGTCTCTCACCTAACCTAAGCTAACCTAAGTGAGGCGTACGTAGGCTAACCTAACCTAACCTAATCTAACCTAACTTAATCTAGTCTAACCTAACCATACTCACCGGAAAAGGTTAGGTTAACTTATCATGAGCACTCATGATAAGCACATGTGTGTACATGTGTATACCTGTGTGTAAATTTGGAAAGGTAAACCAGAACCAGACACTAGTGAAATATTCCAACTCTTGCATTTCAACGAAAGAAATTCAAAATGAATTTGAAAATCAAGAAAATGTAACTGTGATAAGGTAAACCATAACCTAACACCCCTGAAATATTCCAACTCTTGCATTTCAACGAAAGAAATTCGAAATTAACTTTGAAAAATCAAGAAAATGAAACTGTGACCAGGTAAACCACAAGCAAACACTACTGAAATATTCCAACTCTTGCATTTCAACGAAAGAAATTCAAAAATGAACTTTGAAAAATCAAGAAAATGCAACTGTGACAAGGTAAACCACAACCAAACACAAGTGAAATATTCCAAATCGTGCATTTCAACGAAAGAAATTCAAAATGATCTTTGAAAAATCAAGAAAATGTAACTGTGATAAGGTAAACCATAACCAAACACCACTGAAATAGTCCAACTCTTGCATTTCAACGAAAGAAATTCGAAATAAACTTTGAAAAATCAAGAAAATGTAACTGTGACAAGTTAAACCATAACCAAACACTACTGAAATATTCCAACTCTTGCATTTCAACGAAAGAAATTCGAAATGAACTTTTAAAAATCAAGAAAATGTAACTGTGACAAGGTAAAACCACGACCATACACTACTGAAATATTCCAACTCTTGCATTTCAACGAAAGAAATTCACAATGTGCTTTGAAAAATCAAGAAAATGTAACTGTGACAAGGTAAACCACAACCAAACACTACTGAAATATTCCAACACTTGCATTTCAATGAAAAAAATTCAAAATGAACTTTGAAAAATCAAGAAAATGTAACTGTGACATGGTAAACCACTACCAAACACTAGTGAAATATTCCAACTATTGCATTTCAACGAAAGAAATTCAAAATTAACTTTGAAAAATCAAGAAAATGTAACTGTGACAAGGTAAACCACAACCAAACACTTCTGAAATATTTCAACTCTTGCATTTCAAATGAAATAAATTCAAATGAACTTTGAAAAATCAAGAAAATGTAACTGTGACAAGTTAAACCACAAGAAAAAACTACTCAAATATTCAAACTCTTGATTTACAATGAAAGAAATTAAAAATAACTTTTAAAAATAAATAAAATGTAACTTTGACAAGGTAAACCACAGCCAAACACTACTGAAATATTCCAAATTTTGCATTTCAACGAAAGAAATTCAAAATGAACTTTAAAAAATCAAGAAAATGTAACTGTGACAAGGTAAACCACAACCGAACGCTACTGAAATATTCCAACTCTTGCATTTCAACCAAATAAATTCAAAATGAACATTGAAAAATCAAGAAAATGTAACTGTGACAAGGTAAACCACAACCAAACACTACTGAAATATTCCAACTCTTGCATTTCAAGGAAAGAAATTCAAAATGAACTTTTAAAAATAAAGAAAATTTAACTGTGACAAGTTAAACCATAACCAAACACTACTGAAATATTCCAACTCTTGCATTTCAACGAAAGAAATTCAAAATGAGCTTTGAAAAATCAAGACAATGTAACTGTGACAAGGTAACCCATAACCAAACACTCTTAAAATAGTTCAACTCTTTCTTTTCAACGATAGAAATTAGAATTGAAATTTGAAAAATCACGAAAATGTAACTTCAATAGTGTGAATCATAAGGAAACACCACTGAAATATTCCAACTCTTGCATTTCAACGAAAAAAATTCAAATGAACTTTGAAAAATCACGAAAATGTAACTGTGACATGGTAAACCACGACCATACACTACTGAAATATTCCAACTCTTGCAATTCAACGAAAGAAATTCAAAATTGGCTTTGAAAAATCAAGAAAATGTAACTGTGACAAGGTAAACCATAACCAAACACTACTGAAATATTCCAACTCTTGCATTTCAATGAAAGAAATTCAAAATGAACTTTGAAAAATCGAGAAAATGTAACTGTGACAAGGTAAACCACGACCAAACACTACTAAAATATTCCAACTATTGCATTTCAAATGAAAGAAATTCAAATGAACTTTGAAAAATCATGAAAATGTAACTGTGATAAGGTAAACCACAACCAAACACTTCTGAAATATTCCAACTCTTGCATTTCAAATGAAAGAAATTCAAATGAACTTTGAAAAATCAGGAAAATGTAACTGTGACAAGGTAAACCACAAGCAAACACTACTGAAATATTCAAACTCTTGCTTTTCAACGAAAGAAATTCAAAATGAACTTTGAAAATCAAGAAAATATAACTGTGACAAGGTAAACCAGAACCAAACACTACTAAAATATTCCAACTCTTGCATTTCAACGAAAGAAATTCAAAATGAACTTTGAAAAATCAAGAAAATGTAACTGTGACAAGGTAAACCACAACCGAACGCTACTGAAATATTCCAACTCTTGCATTTAAACCAAATAAATTCAAAATGAACTTTCAAAAATCAAGAAAATGTATCTGTGACAAGGTAAACCACTACCAAACACTACTGAAATATTCCAACTCTTGCATTTCAACGAAAGAAATTCAAAATGAACTTTGAAAAATCAAGAAAATGTAACTGGGACAAGGTAAACCATAACCAAACACTTCTGAAATATTCCAACTCTTGCATTTCAACGAAAGAAATTCAAGATGAACTTTGAAAAATCAAGAAAATTAAACTGTGACAAGGTAAACCACAACCAAACACTACTGAAATATTCCAACTCTTGCATTTCAACGAAAGAAAATCAAAAATGAACATCTGAAAATCGAGCAAATGTAATTGTGACATAGTAAACCACAACCAAACGCTACTGAAATATTCCAATTCTTGCATTTCAGCAAATGAAATTCAAAATGAACTTTGAAAATTAACGAAAATGTATCTTTGTCAAGGTAAACCACATCCAAACACTACTGAAATAGTCCAACTCTTGCAATTCAACCAACGAAATTCAAAATGAACTTTGAAAAATCAAGAAAATTTAACTGTGACAAGTTAAACCACAACCGAACGCTACTGAAATATTCCAACTCTTGCATTTCAATGAAAGAAATTCAAAATGAACTTTGAAAAATCAAGAAAATGTAACTGTGACAGGGTAAACCACGACCAAACACTACTGAAATATTCCAGCTCTTGCTTTTCAACGAAAGAAATTCAAAATGAACTTTGAAAAATCAAGAAAATGTAACTTTGACAAGGTAATCCACGACCATACACTACTGAAATATTTCAACTCTTGAATTTCAACGAAAGCATTTCAAAATGAACTTTGAAAAATCAAGAAAATGTAACTGTGACAAGGTAAACCACAGCCAAACACTACTGAAATATTCCAACTCTTGCATTTCAATGAAAGAAATTCAAAATGAACTTTGAATAATCAAGAAAATGTAACTGTGACAAGGTAAACCACGACCAAACACCACTGAAATATTCCAACTCTTGCATTTCAACGAAAGAAATTCAAAATGAACTTTGAAAAATCAAGAAAATGTAACTGTGACAAGGTAAACCATGACCAAACACTACTGAAATATTCCAACTCTTGCAATTCAACGAAAGAAATTCAAAATGAACTTTGAAAAATCAAGAAAATGTAACTGTGACAAGGTAAACCACAACCAAACACGACTGAAATATTCCAACTCTTGCACTTCAAGGAAAGAAATTCAAAATGAACTTTGAAAAATCAGTAAAATGTAACTGTGACAAGGTAAACCAAAACCAAACACCACTGAAATATTCCAACTCTTGCACTTCAACGAAAGAAATTCAAAATGAGCTTTGAAAAATCAAGAAAATGTAACTGTGACAAGGTAAACCATAACCAAACACTACTGAAATATTCCAACTCTTGCATTTCAACGAAAGAAATTCAAAATGAACTTTGAAAAATCAAGAAAATGTAACTGTGACAAGGTAAACCACAACCAAACACTACTGAAATATTCCAACTCTTGCACTTCAACGAAAGAAATTCAAAATGATCTTTGAAAAATCAAGAAAATGTAACTGTGACAAGGTAAACCATAACCAAACACTACTGAAATATTCCAACTCTTGCATTTCAACGAAAGAAATTCAAAATGAACTTTGAATAATCAAGAAAATGTAACTGTGACAAGGTAATCCACATCCAAACACTACTGAAATATTCCAACTCTTGCTTTTCAACGAAAGAAATTCAAAATGAACTTTGAAAAATCAAGAAAATGTAACTGTGACAAGTTAAACCACAACCGAACGCTACTGAAATATTCCAACTCTTGCATTTCAAATAAAGAAATTAAAAATTAAATTTGAAAAATCAAGACAATGTAACTGTTACAAGTTAAAACACAAAAAAACGCTACTTAAATATTCCAAATCTTTCATTTCAAAAAAAGAAATTAAAAATAAACTTTGAAAAATCAAGAAAATGTAACTGTTACAAGGTAAACCACAACCAAACACTACTGAAATATTACAACTCTTGCATTTCAACGAAAGAAATTCAAAATGAACTTTGAAAAATCAAGAAAATGTAACTGTGACAAGGTAAACCACAACCAAACACTGCTGAAATATTCCAACTCTTGCATTTCAACGAAAGAAATTCAAAATGAACTTTGAAAAAATCATGAGAATGTAACTATGACAGGGTAAACCACAACCTGTGTGTGTCTCTGTGTGTGTGTCTCTGTGTTTAGGTGTCTGTGTGTGTGTCTCTGTGTGTGTATCTCTGTGCGTGTGTCTCTGTGTATGTGTCTCTGTGTGTGTGTCTCTGTGTGTGTGTCTCTGTGTGTGTCTCTGTGTGTGTGTCTCTGTGTATGTGTCTCTTTGGGTGAAACAGTTTGAGGCATTTTAGGCGATGATTTTAGAAAACAAAAGCAGAACTTTTAAAATCACAACAACTGAAGGTCAGTAAATAATTCCTTTGTGGGGCCCGGGGAGGGCCTTGGGGGGTCTGGGTGGGCCTTTGGGGGCGCCGGGGCTCCTTGGGGCGCTGGGGGGGCCTTTGGGGGGCACAGGGAGGGCCTTTGGGTGCCTGGGGGACTTTTGGGGACCGGTGGAGGGCCTTTGGGACCCCGTTGGTCCTTTGGGAGCTCGATGGGCCTTTGGGGACCGGTGGAGGGCCTTTGTGACCCCGTTGGTCCTTTGGGAGCTCGATGGGCCTTTGGGGACCGGAGGAGGACCTTTGGGGCACAGGGAGGGCCTTTGGGGGTCCGGGGGGACAGTTGGGGGCCTGGGGGACATTTGGGGCCTGGGGATGGCCTTTGGGGGTCTGGGTGGGCCTTTGGGGGCACCGGTGGTCCTTTGGGAGCTTGGGGGGCTTTGAGGACCGGGGGCTTCCTTCGGGGTTGGGGTAGGAGGATCGGAACCCTTTGGGGTTGGGTTAGAGGACCTCACAACACTGTTCAAATGAAGCTTGTGTATTATAACGACCACAGAGTTTCACCATTAAATTCTCTTCTAAAATCTCTTCAAAAATCTTCTTTTAAAATGTCTCTATCTGTTTCGCCGAAATAGTTCCATAACCTGTCTAAAACGGTTTCGCCCAAATAATCCCTAAACGTAAATTCAGCGTGTTCCTTTGTTATTGGCATCTCTGCGCTAACGCATTTCAAATTAATATGAAACCATTTCGCGCGCTAAAACAATTCATCGCTAAGATGTTTCTTGCCTAATTGTTTCCATGGCCGTTGGTTATTAATATCTTTTGGAGTTCGACCAGTAGAACTGTTCCCGAGGCGAAGACATTAATGACTTGGATCTATTCCTGGAGAAATGTTTCTAGGCGAAAATTTTTAAAGTCTGACAGATGATGTCATTGATTGATTGATCTGTCAGGAAAGAGGAAATTAATTTGTTGTTTCTAAGGGGAATTATTGATTCACGATAGGTGAATTGAGGTCGACAGCACAGGTGTTCTGACTCGTGACAGCACCATGTGGTTTATGGTTTTCTCAGTGAGAAAGTTACTGTTTTTTCAAATTCTCACTGACAAAAACCATAAAAACATACAAAAATGTGAGAAAGTTCCTGTTTTTTCAAATTCTCACTGACAAAAACCATAAAAACATACAAAAATGTGAGAAAGTTCCTGTTTTTTCAAATTCTAACTGACAAAAACCATAAAAACATACAAAAATGTGATAAAGCCCCTGTTTTTCAAATTCTCACTGACAAAAACCATAAAAACATACAAAAATGTGAGAAAGTTCCTGTTTTTTCAAATTCTCACTGACAAAAACCATAAAAACATACAAAAATGTGAGAAAGCCCCTGTTTTTCAAATTCTCACTGACAAAGTCCATAAACCACGTGGTTCTATGCCCATATATGGTGTTCTGATCGGAGTTATTATGGCATCTCTACTACTTAGTCTTCCTAACATTAATATTCAAACCAATAGTAGCACCCTGAACTCGCAAAACCTCTAAAACTTCATTCATTTTGTTCACACTTTCATCTAGGATGCTTAAATCATCAGCATAATCCAAGTCCAGGAGACTTTTTCCTCTCAATTTGATTCCGTGGTCCCCCATTGCCTTTCCTGTGCTCCTTAAAACAAAGTCCCTCAAAATAATCCATATAAAGGGGGATAGAACACAACCCTGCTTAACTCCTGATTTAATACAAAACCAGCTGCTAAGCTCATTTCCTACCTTAACCGAAGCAGTGGTATTCTCGTACATAGCACTAATCACTTTAATGTATTTGCTTGATATACGATACAAGGATAAAACCTTTGCTAAAGCACTTCTATCAACAGAATCGAACGCTTGCTCATAATCTATAAGACTGAGGACCAAAGGTGTTTGAAAACTTCGGCACTTCTCAATTATTAACCTAAGAGTGAAAATTTGGTCAACACATCCTCTACCTTTTCTAAAACCGCACTGCTCTTCTCTTAAAACTTTGTCTAAGGCATCTCTCAGTCTAAAAAGTATCATATTACTAATCAATTTGATACCTACAGAGACCAGACTAATGCCTCGATAATTACCACACTCACTTTTATCCCCTTTCTTAAAAAGTGGCTTAATTAAGGTTTTCCTAAAATCGTTAGGTACTTCCCCTTTTAAAAAAATCATATTCATAATCTTCAATAATTTATTTCTAACCTCAGAGCCACCATATTTAAGAAACTCATTTACTAACCTATCAGCACCTGGAGCCTTATTATTCTTTAATCCTTTTAGTACTGTTGCTAATTCCTCCTCACAAGACAAATCTTCCTTCACATCCAAGGTATCACAAACTTTTTCATTTTCCTCTATATTTTTTCCTGCAACTCTATCCCGGTTAAGCAAGTTCACTTATTTGTAGGGAAACTATATTCGTCTTTAACAACTTTAAAATGAGCTAATAAATTAAACTGAATATTTGATATATAATGATATTAATTGCTGAAGGCTCATCAGTTCAAAATGCTACTATAATTTTAATGTTTATTTTCGATATTAAGCACAAAAGAAAATATTTTTCACAAAATTGGTTTTCAGTAAAGCGCCAATGGCTCAGTAGGTTTTAGACTTTTACAGTGAGAGAAGGAGGTCATACCCAAACCCGTGTTTGTGGTGATTTTTGTTCGTTTCAAGCTTGATTTGCATATCTAACTTTCACTCGTTTTAAGATTTGTCTATTAATTTACATTAATATCTATTGTATGTTTGTTTGCATTGATTGTTTATTTAATTTTTGTTCGTTTTAAGTTTCCTTTATACTTTAATAGGAAAATATTTTTTCTCGTTTTAAGCTTGAGTTTCAAATCCAATCTAAGCATTACTTACTTTAAGATTTATTTATTAATTTATGTTATTAATTGTTGTATGTCTTCGCTATGATTGTTTATTTAATTTCTGTTCGTTTTGTGTTTCATTTATTCTTAAATAGGAATTTCTGGTCGTTTTGAGTTTGAATTTTAAAAGGTATTTGTATCTGCTGAGCTTAGTTTTAAAATGACATTTACTTTTCACTGAGAAACTTATTTTTAGGAGTTTTTATAGATAAATTTTGGTTAGTTCTTTATTGTAAAAAATCCCTGTAACATTCCTTGTTTCAATGTCAAACTTAAAAAAAAATCAAATATTCATCTAAGTATCAAAACTAATATCAAAGTAACAATATCAAAGTGGAAAAATGGGTTTGTGTCAACCTCGGAGTTTTTAATATCTGATGTTTGACCTCTTTTTAACAAAATTGCTATCTCAAAATTTTTTTGGATGGGTTTGGGGAAAAAGAGCATGTGGGGACTAATTAAGCTTCGGTCTCGTTTGACTGTTTAAAAGTGAACAAGAGTAGTGTAGCTATAATATAAGAGAGCGGGCAGGTGGGAGATTACTGTAGTAATATAAGAGAGCGGACAGTCCCCTCGCCATACAACAAGACAAGTACCGTGTTAATCTAAGGTATCAGACAGATAGAAATCACCATGCCTTAAAAAGTCATTTTTTTGCTTGGTTTTTTATGTTGTAATTAGAACCAGAATACCATGAAAATTCGTGCTACAATGATTATGATAATAAATTCCATATTTCTGATAGAGTCATGGCTGTTCAAATAGCATGCATAAATCGATGGTTCTTTTCATAGTATGGTTGAATGAAGTTAATGACTATGAAATTCTGTCTGTTAAGCAATATTTTTAGGCGTAGTTGTTTTATGTTTAAACTTGAACACGGAAATAAAAACTCTGGCGATGAGTTATTTTCTCAGTTCAAAATTGGCATTTAAAATAAAAGCATGCATTCTAACAAAAGGAATATTGATGAAAGGCTGCACGCAAGAAGTAAGTTATTCATTTATATTCTTAGTAGTTAAAGAAATTAACTCCAATATAATTTATCGGGTGGTTTATACAGTGCCTATTATAGTTAACGAATTGTTAAATGTTTTTGAACCTGGATCTTCAGAGGTCGGTAAAGAGCAATATCGAAACAAAAAAGTTATGTAAACACTGCATTTAAATGGCTTGCGAGCTTAGTACATGAGGTAAGTCATACTTATTTTTTATTCTGGTCCAAAGTTCCCCACCCCACTATGACAAAGCCCTCCACCCCCCTCCATCCCCCTTTCACCCCCTCCCTCCAAACCCCCGCCCCTCCCTCCCTCCAGAAAAATAGAATGACACTTTTGATTAAAATTTTTAAATCTTATTCTTATCCATACTTTTGATGAGGACTGATGATTCCCTTTCAAGATTTTCTTATGATAAACAAACTTTTTTTTTTACATCTCTAAATAATATCAGAAAAAATAGAATGATACTTTTGATTTAAATTTTTAAACATATTCTTGTGCATAATTATTGATGATTACTGATGATTCTCTTTCCAAATTTTTTCATGAAAAACAAACTATTTTTTTATTTTTTTTCTTAGGATTTTCCAGAGCTCCCCCTAACCATTAAGAAGATAAGGAGGGGATGAGCGACTCCAGTGGTCATTGCAAACAGACCAGCTGTTACACAATATGGTCGTTGGCCAAAACCATTAATACCATCAACAATAACCGTAAACCACCCAATAGCCAACTGTCCAGCTGCCAAATCCAACATCCACAGCACGATGATACAACCATTAGTCCAAACCGGACCCATCATACACCAGCCAACAGTCAACTGGTCAACTCCCACATCCAACACTCACAACAAGATGCCATAACCATCCGGACCCATCATACACCAGCCAACTGTCAACTGGTCAACTGCCACACCCAACATGCAAACTATAGTCCCATTCCAAGAAGCTGATATAGTCATAGAACCAGTCACCTCTCTCCGTGATTACGTAAGAAAAAAATTGAATCTTCTCTCTCTCTCTCTCTTATCTCTGTATGTATCTATCCCAGTGTGAGTGTTATAAAAAAAAACACAACGTCAATGTTAGGATCTAGTGTGAATTAAGAATTAAAAAAAAATAATAAAAGGCTAGCGGTTCTACAGATTTAGGTCATTAAACACTGAAAATATTTTTTTTCAGCTTAATTGAACTGTCACATCACTATATAAAAAAAATATGGCATAAGTTCTCTTTCTTATACTAGGTTACACTCGAAGAATCATATTAAACACACACACACCCACACACACACAAACAAACACAAACCAATAAAAAAAGAAACAAACAAACCCACACAAACACACAAACACACACAGACACACACACAGACACACACACACACACACAGACACACACACAGACACACACACACATAGACACACAGACAAACACAAACACACACACACACACACACACACACACACACACACACACACACACACACACACACACACACACACACACACACACACACACACACACACACACACACACACACACACACACACACACACACACACACACACACACACACACACACACACACACACACACACACACACACACACACACACACACACACACACACACACACACACACACACACACACACACACACACACACACACACACACACACACACACACACACACACACACACACACACACACACACACACACACACACACACACACACACACACACACACACACACACACACACACACACACACACACACACACACACACACACACACACACACACACACACACACACACACACACACACACACACACACACACACACACACACACACACACACACACACACACACACACACACACACACACACACACACACACACACACACACACACACACACACACACACACACACACACACACACACACACACACACACACACACACACACACACACACACACACACACACACACACACACACACACACACACACACACACACACACACACACACACACACACACACACACACACACACACACACACACACACACACACACACACACACACACACACACACACACACACACACACACACACACACACACACACACACACACACACACACACACACACACACACACACACACACACACACACACACACACACACACACACACACACACACACACACACACACACACACACACACACACACACACACACACACACACACACACACACACACACACACACACACACACACACACACACACACACACACACACACACACACACACACACACACACACACACACACACACACACACACACACACACACACACACACACACACACACACACACACACGAGAGAGAGAGAGAGAGAGAGAGAGAGAGAGAGAGAGAGAGAGAGAGAGAGAGAGAGAGAGAGAGAGAGAGAGACAATCTAAATATTCTTTTTCTGGTAAATGAGAAAATAACTTCACATTTATTTTGTAGATAAATGTACAGGAACTCCCACCACCAACACAATTTGAAGATAATCTCCATGTTGAATCACAGGAATGGATTAAAAATTCGTTAAGTGATTGTTTTGGTGATGATTGTAGTAGTAGTAGTAGTAGTATGCTTCTCAGTCCTGATACACTCGAGGGTTTGTTGAGGGAGTTTGGGGATTCGACACCATGCAACACCCCCACCATTGAGCAAATTAGTGCAGGAATTGAAATCCCCGTACCACCCCCTATCATGCCCGATTTTAACTGTAGTATGCTTCCTCCGAATATAGAAAATAGTTACATTAATATACCAAATACATCTACAGGGTGTATGGCTCAAACAGCTACCCTCGAATGGGCTGATCGTCTCAGCCCTGATACACTCGAGGGTTTGTTGAGTGAGTTGGGGTTTTCAAACCACGCAACATCCCCATCATTGAGCAAATTGGTGGAGGACATGAAATCCCCGTAACGCCCCCTTTCATGCCTGATTTTAATTTAGTTGACTCTGCCTTGCACAATGTGCATGTTTATAGGGCTGAGTTTGAGGATCCATTTAATTCACTAACATCAGGTAGCATCATAACGGATCCAGTAGAAATAGTACACTCCTATATGGGAAAGATTCAAGCCCTTCTTGAAAGAGTTAGTTAGGAGGGCGGTGGGAGGGATGGGATTAAGGCTTCCATCACACAAAAAATAATTTATTTAAATGAAAAGGCGGATTAAGTGTATGAGCATTATTTACGTACTGAAATCCTACCACTTCATCAAGACCTGTATAATTTTTAGGGTATTTTTATGGAATGGGTTGACAATATAGTAACGAAATTGGATAATTATACTGAGGTGGGAAGTGGGTCGGTGGTTTTATTTATTGTGAGTTTGGATATTAATGTGGGTAAAGCTAAAAATAATTTTATTTTAAGGGGAGGTTGGAGGGGTGCGGTGGGACCAAAATATAATGATGATTTAAAGGGTGTAATTGTGTACAACGCTTCAATTTCGATACTGGGCTTCAATGCTTCAAATATGCATTTCTTGTGGCAGCTCACAAGCCTCTGCAAAAGGAAGCTAGTAAGATACTGTTGGACGATTATGCAGTTAATGGGAGTCCACATTTCCCTAAAGTAGATTTTAATTGTTTAAATGATCAATATCCAGTAACACTTAATGGGATAACTATTTTTGAGCGGGCTAATGCACATTTAAAAATTAGTGTTACTGTGCTACAATATGAAACCGAATTTGAGCGGGGTGAGCGTAAAAAGGGGGCTATATACTCCAGTGAGGGCTCCATCCATTGAATCAGTGGAACATTGGGTTTGGCTTCTTTACAACCCGGCCAGTGATCCCGATTGTATTGGACATTTTTTTCCAATACCAAAAATAAGTCTGGTTTTAAGTGAGGGTAAAAAGGGGAGGTGGGAATGTTACTATTGTCCAACATGTCTTCCTAGATTTTGGTCAGAAATTAAGTTAAACAATCATATGAAGTATTGCAAGCATCATGGATGTCAATCTGTGCAAACGGTTAGTGGTGACGGGCCATCTTGTGATTTAAGAAGTTTCAAAACTCACTCCAACAGAGTGACAAGGTGGCCTTAGACTGCGAAGCCGCTCTCATAGATATGTATGATCCATTGAAATCAAATCTTGTTAAAAACATGAGGTCATTGCAGTCTCTTATGCTCACGCACAAAGAGACTCGTGCAATTCCATGCATTCGGTAGAGGTAGTTGAGAGATTGGGTGATGAGGATTGTATGCTCTCAGCCGTGACAGCACTCATTGAAACAGCAAATAAATCGATATCACGGCTGCGAAATAAATCCTATCCAATGACTCTATCACCAGAGGACGAGTTGGCCATTAAAACTGAAAAAATATGTTGGGTTTGTAAGGGAGAATTTGTTGAGGGTAATGGGAAAGAGGGAAAGGGGAAAGGGGGTAAGGGGAAAGGGGGTAAAGGGATGGTCCGCGACCTCGATCATTTGGGCAACCTGATTGTATCGGGACTGAGCAATTTTCGTGCAGTGGCCCATCAATCATGTAATTTAAACGTTAGTCAACAACTGTTTCTACCTGTTTATATACACAATTCTAGCTATGACCTGAAATTTATTTTACTGGCATTGACACGATTGCAACAAGGTGGAGTTGTAGATGGCGAATGGGTAGATGGTTCTTTTTCTTATAATATCATACCCAAATCGTCTGAAAAGCTGCTGCTCTTAGAATTAAAATGGCAAATAATAGATAACGATAAATTGTGCATGAATAAGATCCGTTTTTTAGACTCCTTTCGCTTCTTCCCCAAATCCCAAGACAACTCATTAAAGTACAGAAAAGTGACGATTTTAATAGTTTCCCCCTCCTTAAGTAACACCTCCTTAAACAACACTTTCTAGACGGTGAAATGTATTATTTATTAACGTGTAATGGTATATCCGTATGACTACTACAGCTCCACCGCAAGGCTTTCTGAGGAACAATTGCCGTCCATCGCCTCTTTCTAAGATTCACTTTACGAACGTCAATGCACTACTGTCGACTATGAATTTGCCAAGAGGGTTTGGGCTAAGGGAGGGTTTAAAATGGGTGGGACTATTGTAGGTTGTACCTAGCAAGTGATGTATTGAATTTGCTGGATATTGTGTGTAAGAACACGGATAAAATCTATGGAGAATTTGGGTTGGATTTTGGTTATTATTTTTCCACTCCTCCATTGGTGATGGATTTAATTCTTAAAATCATTAAAGAGGAAATAGGCTTGATCACCGTCGTGGATCAGCATCTATTTGTAGAGAGATCAATGAGGGGAGGGTATGTTTTTCATGGAGATCGTGTCCTTAAAACTGATCCGACGGGACAAGACACCGGTGTAAAGTCGGATACAGTTTTCTTAGATATGAACTCCCTCTATCCGTCGGCAATGTCTCACTACTCTTTACCGTGTGGAAATTATAAATGGCTTAATGATCCTCGTGCTTCAGATTTCCCCAACATTGCCAATGTTGAGGAGAATGGACCGCAAGGATGTTTTTTTTTAAATCGATGTTGAAATACCCGTGGAGCATCATGAATCGGTGAAGGATTCTGTTTTTCCGTGCATAAACAGAGCGGTGAATAGGGACTCTTTAAGTCCATACAATATTTCTAAGGTAGAGGATGGTGGTGTGTACTGGACACATTCAAAACAAAAACTTCTAGCCGACCTTCATCCGAAAGAGTATATCGTTGTACATCACGTTCTTTTGCGGTGGATGGTAGCTAACGGTTTCAACGTCACAAGGATACATAGAGCCCTCCAAGTTGACCATAAACCCTCTTTGAAAACGTTTATTGACACTTTTGTCGATAAACGTTCCGAAAGCGAAAACGAAGGTTGAAAAGAAAATCTTTAAACTCATCTTGAACTCACCCTTCGGCAAAATGTGTGAGAGTGTACGTAATCGAAGTCGTTGTGACGTTGTGACTTACCCAAAAGAATGTGCTCGAATCGTTGCCGATCCAAACCTCATATCATTCACCATCATAGACTCGAATATGGTCCCCTTAAATAGAAAAAAAGAAATGTAATTCTGAATAAAAATATTGCAGGTGGCAGCGCAATAACCGAAATGTAAAAAAAACTCATGTTGTCATTCTTTTACGATGTGTGTAGGCGCCGATGGCCGGGGGAGGGAGAAGTTCGAGTATATTAGGGGGACACCGATTCACTTTTGCTAAAAGTTAGAACCGCAAATTTACTGGAAGATTTGGAAAAAGGCGCGTTCAATAGCCCCGAAAAGGACTTAACCAATTGAGATTAGTCCATTTCTCAGGAGCTAGTGAAGCGCCAGGCCCCAAATCAGTTATTAATGTTAAAATCAGAGACGGGAAGTGACTTGATTTCCAATTTTGTGCTTGCAGGTCCGAAGGGGTACTGTGTGCAAACACACAACGAGGTAATCAAAAAAGTCGGCAAAGGGGTGCCTAGACACTACGTGAATAAGAATTTTGACATGAATGTATATAAAGACTGTGTGGAAAATAGTATAGTTCCAAGGGCGAAAGTCATGGCGATTCGCGCTTTAAATTTTAAAAACCACACAGTTTTAGTGGATAAAATAGTCATTTGCCCCGTATCGGATAAAGTCTATGTGTGAGCGGATGGTGTGACGGTTCTACCCCAGGGACATTATCTAACTTCTGACCGAGGTGTATGTCAATACTATAGATATCACCTCGGTCGGGAAAAAATTTAATAGTAAATAGTTGGGTTGTGGGATTCTTTTTAATGATATTTTTTTCAACTCAGCATTAGTTTTTTCCCCAACTCAGCAGTGGTTTTTTCCCAACTCAGCAGTTTTTTTTATAACAGGGTAGAGTCATGTTTTTTTTTGTAAATAGAAAGTGTTCAATTTATTTTTGCCCCCGCAGCCGGCCCGTGGGAGACCGGTCTTTGGCCGGCCACCCCCAGCAGCCGCTGCGCCCTTCCGGGGGGTGGGGACCCTTTTTTCCAATTGTGATAAGTGCTTTTTTAGTGTCTTTTTATTTAATCTATTACGTGATAGTGCCTTTTTCATGTTTTTTTATGTGTATGTATGTATTAATGAAACATTTAGTATTTTTTGTAGTGATGTTTTTATTCTGTAAATAAAAAACATGTGTCATTCTTAAAAATGTTTTCTTCTTCTCGAATCTGATTAGGGAAATTACTATTATTATTTATTCAAGGTAACGATGCAATGTACAGTCAGTCGTGTTTTGACATCGATACATATGGGAAATCTTTATCAATTTAAAACTCAAGTTATACCACTCCTTTGCTAACTGTCAAGTTCCAGCAAAACGACACTTCTAACAAAAATAATTCAAAACCGTTATAGAATGTGCTTAGAGAATCCAACAAAATTTACTATTGGTACAATGTTTGGCAAGAATCCTATGATAGAATAAAAACTATTGCCCCATACACGAAATTCATACACGGAATTGACATTTTAAATAGTATTGAACCAAACTCATGGTAGATTATTGATAATCTGGCTGAGTCCATTCAAGAATGGTCTCAGGAGATGATACAATTGTTCACTGTCCGATCTCATCATCAACAAATCTTCGTTACCCTAGTTCTACACAATCTGTTTCAGCAGAGCAAGTGTATGAGAACACTTGCTTTTAATTGCACCTACTTTATCATCTACAGGGTTGTTCGTAATTCCAGTTCCCTCATAACGTTAAACAGACAGGTGTATCCGGGTGAACCGAAATTCCTACTCTCGGCCTACGATCAGGCTACCAGCAAACCCTACGAATGTATTCTATTGGACCTGAATCAGAACACACCCGAGGATCTGCGTGTAGTCACCGATATTTTTGACAATGAAATTACTGTATATCTGCCGGTGAACAGTAAAAAAGCTCGTTAGTTGCAATCATGAAACTGAAGAAACTACATGAACATCGACATTTATTCACCCTCCTAGGTAATTCAAAACCACGACTTAGAAAGGTCATACTCAAACATGGTGTCGACAGAGAATTCATTAATCTCATATCTGATTTTTGTTTAAATCTAACTGAAGCCAATATTCAACTGCCAGAAGATGTTAAGCAACAGAAAAAGCAACATCGTTCTCTTGTACGCTCCCTAGCATGAGCGGCAAGCAAAAATAAAGGAAACGATTTTAAAAGAAAACGACTTCTTCAAGCGGGTGGTAACTTCTTTACACTTTTATTGGCAATCATTGCAGGACTTGTAAACAGTTTTCTCTAGAGCGAGAATGGCCAAACACTATAAATTGTCTCCAATCGAACTCGCCCTTTCTTCAAAGGAACATTTCGAGGACAATCTCAATAAATTCATTAACAATGAGACAATTGCCGACAATGAAAAATTAATTCTTATTCAAAATGCACTTCGCCGATTCGACAAACACAAGCCCTATCGTGAGAGACCACTCAAAGTAAATTTCATTGATCACAATAAAAAATGACTCCATCATCATCATCATCATCATCATCATCAACAACAACAATAATACCAAAACAAGAAGAATATTTGTCTAAAGTAATGACAAGTGTGGCAGATCTAATGCCACATTCCTATCGTGAACAGTGTAAAAGAATCTTGACATATCTCAATGACAGTGAACATGTTCAAATTGATGCTAATTGAAATGAAATTATAATCCATGGCAAGACCTATATTCTACTTGATTTATTATCAGATTTGGTCACGAATCGTAAAAGACTTGTATCATTTGAGAGTCATCTGCGCATTTTTTTAAACTAATCAAACTTTCTCAAACGCCTTATTGCCAATAAACATATTTTGAAACGATTAAAGGAATTTAGTGAAATATCAAAACATGTTTTTAAATCATTTTCAGAAAATACTAGCACGCCAAGTGGAAATTAGTTGACAAGAGCTATGAGCAGGGGAGTCAAGCGAAGACGTCTTAATATCAATGCATCCCCCTCACCATCACCTGCTAGTAAGCGAATGGAGATTTGAATCTTCTCTATATGTTTAAGTTAAATATGGATGAAGCATTGAAAATAACTTATGAGAATATTTTCTCAGTGGGAATATTAAATTCAATTATCACTCTTACTCAAGTCACAGGAATAGAAAAGGTCTTCGTGATAGAGCACCTGCAGAATGACTCGAGTTGCACTTCGAACCGTAATTGCAAAGTCTATGGTAATTAATTTCGAAAAACTAAAGCCTTTTTCGCATTACAAATATTACAAGCAGATCTTTTGACTCTGGATGAGCTTCAACGACGTGACAATCACCCATACAAGTACATTCTACTTGCAATCAGTGTTTTTAAGTCGCTATGCATATGCCGTTCCACTGCGGTCAAAGAGCGGCGATGAAGTTGCTAAAGCTCTTGAAATCATCCTTGAACAGGATTGCTATAAGAAGATTCAAACGGATCGGGGTAGTGAATCTGTTAATCCTCATTTAAAGAAGGTTCTATTGAAATATAATACAATCCTCTATCATAGTCATAGTCCAATAAAGGCAGCACTGGCCGAACGGCTGATAAGAACTATTCGACTTTTAATTTCTAGATATTGCACTTTGAAAAACACTGCTACTTTTATTCATGATTTTGATAAAATCATGTTGATATACAATCAACATCCACATCGATCCCTGTCCAACTCAACCCCAACAGAAGTTCATCATGATGTCAATACATTTGACACTTTTATTAAACAGTATTCCAATGGTGTTGGTGATGAGGAGAAAAAGAAGAAATTCAATTTTGGTGATACTGTTCGAACCAATCGAAGTACTAATGTTTTTGAACAGGGTAATTACTTATGGGCCACTAGAGTTTTTAAAGTCTCCAAACTCTTGGTAACTACACCCACAACGCATCGTCTATGTGACATGAAAGATGATGAGATTCTTGGCGGCTTTTATGATTATGAATTAAAAAAAGTTAAAAACACCGGAATCTATCAGATTGAAAAGATATTAAAGACTCGTACTCACAGGGGCATGAAACAGTTGCTTGTTCGTTGGCTAGGATACAACTCTGATTTTGATTCTTGGATCAGTGTTGAAGATATTGAAAATGCCCAATGATTTTTATTAACCTTTATGTCCAACATCTCCGACCCTCTCTACAATGATTTGAATAAAACAAGTGATTTTCGGACGAAACTCTCCCCCGCCATAAAATTCGATGATTAAAAGTATGAAGTTGCTCTTGTCGACTGCATTCTCAAAAATAACTATGATATTCTGAGGATCGTGTGCTTAAGATAAAAGTTATACCATTCGATTGGTCACTCTTTGTCGAGTATGAATGGGATGAAGCACTTAAATCTAGTGAATATCCCCATGTCACATTGAAATATAAATAATATCGTATTATGATGGATTTGTGTCGTGCAATCAATAGAAAAATCTCATATCGCAGGAATGGTTCATTCCATTTTAATTACTCAATGGAACACGATAGGATTTACATTACCTCACCTGTTGACACTGATATGATTCATCTCAATGATAATCTGAGAGAAGTTCTTGGCTTTAAACAGAATATGATCAGTGGTAAAAACGCTGGAACTGTTAGCGGGATGGATCAAGTTATTTTTGCTGATTATCCACCTGGTCTCGCATCGGACTCTTGTATATATCTGTATGCGTCCTTTGTTGAAACACTGAGATTTGGTAATACAAAGGTACACCTCTTAAGTGTTCTTGAACGAAAAAACCCACGAACAGGTTCATCACTATAATATAAAGCATCTTAAGTATGTTCCTGTAAACACTTCGTATTTGGAACTCTGTCAGTTAACACTAAGAAGTGAATTAGGCGATCCTCTAGCAATAACAAAAGGTTTGTCCGTGATTACATGTCATTTTTGACCCATTCGGGAACAACAAAATGGCTAATAGAAAAAATATATTTGAATATCCTGATATTGATTGATATGTTACTGCTCTCCAACCAGGACAATTGGATCATGGAATGGACTATTATAAAGGCCGTTCATCAATGTTGGGCTACGGTCTTGGCAGTTGGTTTGCTAAGCTGTTTCGCAATAACGCTGGCTAAAAAATATATTGCGACGTTTGCTGCAGATTTTGGCTCCTCTACGATACACGATTGGGGGACTGGCAAAGATTTTAAAGAAAGTGTTTCACAAAATCTCAGGTCCAGCGCAAGATCCCTTGGCGAGCGATTGAAATCATGACGAAGTGGAAAAGGCTTAAAAAGGAGGAGAAATATCTCATCACTCATCAGTGTATTTTTTTAAAAAGTCTGACCTTAATTAATACTTTTACCAAAAATTTCAGATTGGATCAGGTTTTATGGTGATTGACTCTGGAATTTTGTTCAATATTGTCTGAAAGCCTATGCCTAATTACGAATACTAGAAAACTCGCGTTGTAAACTCGCATTGTATTCTCCTATTGTTTGCCTGTTTTTGGCAGCTTCCGAGACGTGCCATCTTCACCAGTTTGCTGTTAGTATTTTTTCATCCTGTGGGATAGTGAACTCCCATGCTCAGCCACAATGCCCAGGGTAAATTTGGCATGCCGTACCAAGGTGTCCAAAAGTGGGCTATGCCTGTAAAAGCTGTGTAAACAGCATATTTAAAGGTTGAAGGCAAGCTTAATACCCAAAACTGTGTTATTTCTGGCGTTGTTTAATCCTGTAAGAACAGTAGGTGAACTGAAGTTCTTTTTTTCTGTTAGATTTCATTCAAGATAAAATGATTAAAATAAAACAGAAGAGAAAAGAAAGAAAGGTGGCTGTGATCCAGAAGAGAATAAAATAGCAGTTTTTTCTGTTTTATTCTACAATAAATCAGTTGGACTCTCTGGAAGTACCATGGGTGTCCTTAGAGGAACGCTGCAAGACTACATAAAAAAAAAAAGTTGAGAAGCTGAATATCCCTCTAAAAAGTCTGGACCTGAATTTCCTTACACCCTGTTACAGCCCATGATCAATATTTACAGAGGAACAAGCAAAAAGACTAAAAACTTACTTGAAAACGATAACTGATATGCTTTCGACTGCATTCCCCTAGAAGCGTGTAAATTTGCATACACTTATACCATTATTAAGAGCATAAAAGTACCGGATAACGGAACTGCAAAGGTAGTGGAAACAGTGGAGGAATTACAGGTAAATATTGGTACCGTTTTTTTATGCATTGACTTAAAACTCTATCAGTAAGAACGCCAATAAGTACAAGCCTATGACGGACAACTGCTTTCAACTGTCACAATGAAGGAGCTTTCTTTAACAACCTGGATTGAGGCCTATACAAACACACGTTCAGACCACAAGACATTGGAAGTTTTGACGAATCAGGTCTGAAAAAATCCACAAGCCTGGTAAAATCATTGCACAGCGAGGCCAGAAGTAAGTAGGGAAGGTCACGTCAGCAGAAAGAGGTCAGTTGACCACGATTTGTGCTGGTGTTAATGTGTTGGGAACACAGTCCCTCCTATACTTATTTTCCCACAAAAACAGTCTCCGGAAATTTTACTCAGGGGAGCTTTACCAGGAACCATCATGATCAGCTCAGAAAATACTTCTGGCTGGATGACTGCCTCTCATTCTTTGCTTTACTTGCAGCATTTTATCAATCAACTCAAACCCAAAAAATCAACAGGAAAAAATATGAAAAACTCAGAAGTGCTCACTGACACCCCTATGAAAGAATGTATTACTGCTAGGATAAAAGTTGTATCTGCCAAAAAGCCCTAGTCCTGGAACGGAAGAAAGTCAGACAAGAGAGAAGACTAAAAAGCAAAAGGCGTGTCTCTGGCAACAAGAGTTACAGTTAGAGTGACGATTCTGACGTAGATGATCCTGTATACAACAACTCTTCAGACCCCAGCATAGACATTGAAGACAAGCCCCCTACCAGCAACTTCTAATTTGACACTGAGAAAGTCAAGGCTGGTGATTACATTCTGATTGAGCTGAAGAGCAAGAAAGGGAATTCTGTTCACAATGTTATCATTATCAAAAGTAGCAACTGAAGAACTTAAGGTCCTCTTTTGGAAGGAGACTGAAGCAAGAGACTTTGCGCTAACTGACGAGATGGATAGTGTCGTAAAGCAAGAAGTTGAAATAAAACTGCCACCACTGAAAGGTAGAACACCAAGATTAGCGGAGCGGCTTACTTTTGGTGTTGATCAGTCAATGTATAGTTTGAAATTAATACTCTTTATTTTTTTTAAGCCTTAATGAAATCCATTTTGTAGTTTTTTATGCTGACCATATTCTTTCTTAATTTTATAGCAGAAAAACAAGCTTTAATGTTCCCCTGGTCACTTTTCTTTTTCTTTTGTCCGGTGGCCAAACGTAAGGCAGAGACGACTGAACCAGTGCCGGGATGGCCCTGGTTTGGCACTCTTGACCACTTGGATAGAGAGGCATCCAGGTGGAAAAATGGCGGAGTATTTCTAATTGTCTTTTTCATGGATGGTATTTAATGAGTTACTTTTGCTTTGACATGCTCAGCAACTTCTTATCGCTTGAATCAATTCATGGAGAATTAAACAAGTCAAAATCAGCCGATCGTGGGCCAGTCTCCTATCTATTCATCGGACCGAAATCCATATTGAAGATCGAAAGGTCAATGTTGATATTACAAACGATATTTGGAAATTTATATTTATTTCCAGCTTTTTTAACCATCTACCAGGCAACATCCAACAAAAAATTTCAACATGCGAAAAGTTCTCGCTAATATCTATCGTAAATTTGAACATTCTAGGGGGGGGCAGCTGCCCCCCCCCGCCCCCCTGCCCCCTTTCCTGCCCCCCCCCCCCCCCTTCAATACGCCCATGATGACACATACTGCCTAAAAGTATTTAGTTAAATTTCGATTTATTAAGTTAATCTGCCAATTTGGAGGCGGAAATCTTCATTTCGTAATAACAAGGAGGGGAAACTTCGAATCATAACTTCTTTTGGCTATCGAAATGATATTTCAGGATTGTGCTGTCACAACAAGGCAGAATTTTTTTTTATATTTTAACTTCTTTTTACTGTAAAAATTTGTTTTCGTGTCTTTCTATGGCACAGAGGCGAAGAAATTGATATCATTACTTATTTTGGCTGTCATCAAGTTTGGGTTTGCTTTCTTTGCGAAGCGAGGTAGTTTTTACAGCATTGTTGTTTTTAGGGGATTTGTAGAATAGAAAGTATTTCAATTCGTTTGCTTTTTGAGCTCTGTGTGACCATACCGATAGAATTTGCTAGTATATGAGAAAAAAAAAATCAAGGTAAAACGAACGGGATAAATTAAACTGAGAAAGAAACCAGATACTTCGGTGATTGACTCCACAAAGCCGTCTGCAGTGGTGAGAATGTGCTAAGAGAACCATATATACCCCAGGGCATAACTTATAATCCTTGCCCCTGAAGACTGTGGGGGGAGTGTCGTGCTCAAACATATAATTTCTAGAACTTTTAACTGTGTTGAACAAAATTGCTATATCAAAATTTTGATTGGATGTTTTTGGGGAAATGGTGGGCGTGGAAGGGTTGCCAGTTGCCTTAAAATCACTTTCGACTATTAAAAAGGGAACTAGGCATTTAAATTTCCGATCAAATGAGCCCTTTCTGAAGTTTCTACGACAACGTTGTCTATACAAAACCTTATTTGCCCCCAGGGCATAACTTGTAACCCTCGCCCTGAGGGCTGTGGGGCAGTTGTCATCCTCAAAGACCTAATTTCAAGAACTTAAAACTACGGTTAATAAATTGGTTATCTCAAAATTTTGATTGGATGTGTTTGGGGGATTGTGGGGGGTGGGTGGGGGGGCTAGTTGCCCTCCAATCACTTTCGACTATTAAAAAGGGCCCTAGCCCTTTGAATTTCTAATCGAATGAGGCTTTTTTGAAGTTTTTACGACAACGCCTTTTATAAAAACCTTATATGCCCCTTTGGCATAACTTAAAACCCTTGCCCTGAGGGTTGTGGGGGATTGTCCTCCTCAAAAACATATATTCTATCTGGAAATCAACTAAGCTGAACAAAATGGCAATCTCAAAATTTTGATTGGATGTGTTTGGGGGAATGATGGGCGTGGGGGGGGGGCTAGTTACCCTCCAATCACTTTCGACTAATCAAAAGGGCACTATTCCTTTGAATTTCCAATCGAATGAGCCTTTTTTGAAGTTTCTACGACAGCGCATTCTATAAAAACCTTACATTCCCCCATGGCATAACTTAAAACCCTTGCCCTGAGGGTTTTGGGGGAGTGGTCTCTTCAAAAAGATATTTTCTATCTGTAAGTCAAATACGTTGAACAAAATGGCTATCTCAAAGTTTTTATTGGTTGTGTTTGTGGGACTGATGGGCGTGGGGGGGGGGGCTAGTTACCCTCCAATCATTTTCGACTATTAAAAAGAGCACTAGAACTCTCGATTTTCAATCCAATGAGCCCCCTTGGCAGTTTCTACGATGACCGCTTCCATATGAAGTGCCTCTAGGAAAAAATAATAATAAATAAATAATAAAACATTGGAGCCGTATGGCCTTTACTATAGACAGCGCTATAGCGTTGCCTCTGATTACACGGTAGATGTCTACCTCAGTATTTTGGTGAACGTTTATAATGGCTAGTCCTGTCAGTTTATAGCTCTTCTGTAGTATTTCCTCTTCTATTCATCCTAAAATTAGACGAAAAAAAACATTTTTTTTTTTACTGAAAGTAAGGCACGACATTAAAACTTAAAACGAACAGCAATTATTCCGTATTTGAAATGGGATGTCCTCTCCTCAATGCCTTACTCTTTACGCTAAAGTTTGACTCCGTTTCACAACTTCATTTTTTAAAACAATAAAAAACTTTAGTGTAAAGATCGAGGCGTTGAGGAGGGGATAAATTCATGCTCAATTTATACTTTGAAAGGGCATTTTCAAATATTCTTTAGATAGAATCAGATTTTGCTTTGTTTTAAAGAAATAGCCATTTTGTGTTTTCTTTGGTCTTTTGAGTTTTGGTCTTCTTTTTATTGATTTTTCGTATATATTATATCCTTTTTACGGGGTTTGAAGGTTTTTATTTTATTTATTTCTCTTAGCACATTCTCACCACTGCAGACGGCTTTGTGGAGTCAATCACCGAAGTATCTGGTTTCTTTCTCAGTTTAATTTATCCCGTTCGTTTTACCTTGATTTTTTTTTTCTCATATACTAGCAAATTCTATCGGTATGGTCACACAGAGCTCAAAAAGCAAACGAATTGAAATACTTTCTATTCTACAAATCCCCTAAAAACAACAATGCTGTAAAAACTACCCCGCTTCGCAAAGAAAGCAAACCCAAACTTTATGACAGCCAAAAAAAGTAATGATATCAATTTCTTCGCCTCTGTGCCATAGAAAGACTCGAAAAAAAATTTTTACAGTAAAAAGAAGTTAAAAAATAAAAAAAATTTCTGCCTTGTTGTGACAGCACAATCCTGAAATATCATTTCGATAGCCAAAAGAAGTTATGATTCGAAGTTTCCCCTCCTTTTTATTACGAAATGAAGATTTCCGCCTCCAAATTGGCAAAATAACTTAATAAATCGAAATTTAACTAAATACTTTTAGGCAGTATGTGTCATCATGGGCGTATTGAAGGGGGGGGGGGGCAGGGGGGCAGCCGCCCCCCCCCCCCTAGAACTTCAAATTTACGCTAGATATCAACGAGGAGTTTTCGTATGTTGAAATTTTTTGTTGGATGTTGCCTGGTAGATGGTTAAAAAAGCTGGAAATAAATATAAATTTCCAAATATCGTTTGTGATATCAACATTGACCTTTCGATCTTCAATATGGATTTCGGTCCGATGAATAGATAGAAGACTGACCCAAGATTGGCTGATTTTGACTTGTTTATTTCTCCGTGAATTAATTCTAGCGATAAGAAGTTGTTGAGCTTGTGAAAGTAAAAGTAAATCATTAAATACCATCTTTGAAAAAAACAATTAGAAATGCTCCAACATTTTTGCACCTGGATGCCTCTCTATCTAAGTGGTCAAGAGTGCCGAACCTGGACCCTCCCAGCACTGGTTCAGTCGTCTCTGCCTTACGTTTGGCCACCGGACAAAAGAAAAAGAAAAGTGACCAGGGGAACATTAAAGCTTGTTTTTCGGCTATAAAATTAAGAAAGAATATGGTCAGCATAAGAAACTACAAAATGAATTTCATTAAGGTTTAAAAAAAAATAAAGAGCATTAATTTCAAATTATACATTGACTGATCAACACCAAAAGTAAGCCGCTCCGCTAATCTTGTTGTTCTACCTTTCAGTGGAGGCAGTTTTATTTCAACTTCTGTCTTTAAGACACTATTCATCACGTCAGTTAGTACAAAGTCGTTTGCTCCAGTCTCCTTCCAAAAGAGGACCTTAAGTTCTTCAGTTGCTACTTTTGATAATGATAACATTGTGAACATAATTGCCTTTCTTGCTCTTCAGCTGAATCAGAATGTAATCACCAGCCTTGACTATCTCAGTGTCAAATTAGAAGTTTCTGGTAGGGGGCTTGTCTTCAATGTCTATGCTGGGGTCTGACGAGTTGTTGTATACAGGATCATCTACGTCAGAATCGTCACTCTAACTGTAACTCTTGTTGCCAGAGACACGCCTTTTGCTTTTTAGTCTTCTCTCTTGTCTGACTTTCTTCCGTTCCAGGACTAGGGCTTTTTGGCAGATACAACTTTTATCCTAGCAGTAATACATTCTTTCACAGGGGTGTCAGTGATCACTTCTGACTTTTTCATATTTTTTTTCCTGTTGATCTTTTGTGTTTGAGTTGATTGATAAAATGCTGCAAGTAAAGCAAAGAATGAGAGGCAGTCATCCAGCCAGAAGTATTTTCTGAGCTGATCATAATGGTTCCTGGTAAAGCTCCCCTGAGTAAAATTTCCGGAGACTGTTTTTGTGGGAAAATAAGTATAGGAGGGACTGTGTTCCCAACACATTAACACCAGCACAAATCGTGGTCAACTGACCTCTTTCTTCTGACTTGACCTTCCCTAATTACTTCTGGCATTACTGTGCAATGATTTTACCAGGCTTGTGGATTTTTTCAGACCTGATTCGTCAAAACTTCCAATGTCTTGTGGTCTGAACATGTGTTTGTATAGGCCTCAATTCAGGTTGTTAAAGAAAGCTCCTTCATTGTGACAGTTGAAAGCAGTTGTCCGTCATAGGCTTGTACTTATTGGCGTTCTTACTGATAGAGTTTTAAGTCAATGCATAAAACCACGGTACCAATATTTACCTGTAATTCCTCCACTGTTTCCACTACCTTTGCAGTTCCGTTATCCGGTACTTTTATGCTCTTAATAATGGTATAAGTGTATGCAAATTTACACGCTTCTAGGGGAATACAGTCGAAAGCATATAAGCTATCGTTTTCAAGTAAGTTTTTAGTCTTTTTGCTTGTTCCTCTGTAAATATTGATCATGGGCTGTAACAGGGTGTAAGGAAATTCAGGTCCAGACTTTTTAGACGGATATTCAGCTTCTCAACTTTTTTTTTATGTAGTCTTGCAGCGTTCCTCTAAGGACACCCATGGTACTTCCAGAGAGTCCAACTGATTTATTGTAGAATAAAACAGAAAAAACTGCTATTTTATTCTCTTCTGGATCACAGCCACCTTTCTTTCTTTTCTCTTCTGTTTTATTTTTAATTATTTTATCTTGAATGAAATTTAACAGAAAAAAAGAACTTCAGTTCACCTACTGTTTTGACAGGATTAAACAACGCCAGAAATAACACAGTTTTGGGTATTAAGCTTGCCTTTAACCTTTAAATATGCTGTTTACACAGCTTTTACAAGCATAGCCCACTTTTGGACACCTTGGTCCGGAAAGCCAAATTTACCCTGGGTATTATGGCCGAGCATGGGGGTTCACTATCCCACAGGATGAAAAAATACTAACAGCAAACTGGTGAAGATGGCATGTCTCGGAAGCTGCCAAAAACAGGCAAACAATAGGAGAATACAATGCGAGTTTACAACGCGAGTTTTCTAGTATTCGTAATTAGGCGTAAGCTTTCAGACAATATTGAACAAAATTCCAGAGTCAATCACCATAAAACCTGATCCAATCTGAAATTTTTGGTAAAAGTATTAATTAAGGCCAGACTTTTTAAAAAAATACACTGCAATCTGCCAGAACGTTTATAATCCTCCAGAAGCCCCATAAGTTTTTGTATTGAAACTGTTTGCTTTGGCTAGACGTGGGCCGGTCTCCCCTATACCAATTTTAATATTTAATTTTACCCAACTGTAAACTTTTGAACTGAATTCTTAGAAGAAGCTGTTATCTAACCATAGTAGGGAGGGCATAATGACTCCCACGAGAAAACATGTGGTGCCATCTACAATTGGGTCTAACTCAGTACGAACACCATATATGGGCATAGACTCCCTAGGGGAAATGTAATTTCGGGAAATTGATTGCGTAACTATCAATTGATTTGTTGTTGTTCGTCCAGGAGAATTGTCTCCGGGCGAAGTTTATTAAAGTCTGACGGATGATTTCAAGGTTGATTGATTGTTGGTGTTCGTACAGGAGAATTGTCTCCGGGCGAAGTTTATTAATGTCTGACGGATGATGTCAAGGTTAATTGATTTGTTGGTGTTAGTCCAGGAGAATTGTCTCTGGGCGAAGTTTATTAATGTCTGACGGATGACGTCAAGGTCGATTGATTTGTTGGTATTCATCCAGGAGAATTGTCTCCGGACAAAGTTCACTAATGTCTGACGGATGATGTCAAGGTCGATTGATTTGTTGGTGTTCATCCAGGAGAATTGTCTCCGGGTGAAGTTTATTAATGTATGACGGATGATGTCAAGGTTGATTGATTTGTTGGTGTTCATCCAGGAGAATTGTCTCCGGGCGCATGTTTTGATCTTAGAGATGAAGAGATTAACGCAGGAAAGGGTTTCCTAGGAATTTCAAATGTGACAGAGCAGGGATGCCAAAACAAAAGGAACATGCATAAATTACGTTTAGGGATTATTTGGGCAAAACCGTTTTAGGCATTTTATGGAATTATTTGGGCGAAACAGTTTGAGGCATTTTAGAAGATGATTTAAGCGGAACCGTTTGAGATATTTTAGAAGATGATTTTAGAGGATGACTTAGAAGATGATTTGATGATGAAACTCTGTGGTCAGTATAATAAACAAGTTCCATTTGAACAGTGTTGTGAGGTCCCCTACCCCAACAACCCCCTACCGCAACCCCAAAGGCCCCCAAACCCCCTACCCCAACCCCGAAGGAACCCCCGGACCCCCAAAGGTCCTCGGGCCCCCTAATGCCCCCCGAGCCCCCAAAGCCCCCGAGCCCCTCCCTTCCTCCCTCCCTTTTTTGAATTTTTTTTAATTTGCGCATTTTGAGACACAAAAGGGCCCCACTCCCCAACTTTTGACCCCCCTTCCAACATTAGTGTTTTGTCATGGTTTACCATGTCACAATTACATTCTCTTGATTTTTCAAAGTTCATTTTGGATTTCTTTCGTTGAAATGCAAGAGTTGGAATATTTCAGTAGTGTTTTGTCATGGTTTACCTTTGTCACAGTTACATTCTCTTAATTTTTCAAAGTTCATTTTTGAATTTCTTTCGTTGAAATGCATGAGTTGGAATATTTCAGTAGTGTTTTGTTATGGTTTACCTTTGTCACAGTTACATTCTCTTAATTTTTCAAAGTTCATTTTGAATTTCTTTCGTTGAAATGCAAGAGTTGGAATATTTCAGTAGTGTTTTGTTGTGGCATACCTTTGTCGCAGTTACATTTTCTTGATTTTTCAAAGTTCATTTTGATTTTTTTTATTGAAATGCAAGAGTTGGAATATTTCAGTAGTGTTTTGTCGTGGTTTACCTTGTCAAAGTTACATTCTCTTGATTTTTCAAAGTTCATTTCAAATTTTTTTTCATTGAAATGCATGAGTTGGATTATTTCAATAGTGTTTTGTCGTGGTTTACCTTGTCACAGTTACATTCTCTTGATTTTTCAAAGTTCATTTTGGATTTCTTTCGTTGAAATGCAAGAGTTGGAATATTTCAGTATTGTTTTGTCATGGTTTACCTTGTCGCAGTTACATTCTCTTAATTTTTCAAAGTTTATTTTGAATTTCTTTCGTTGAAATGTAAGAGTTGAAATATTTCAGTAGTGTTTTGTCGTAGTTTACCTTGACACAGTTAAATTATCTCGATTTTTCAAAGTTCTTTTGAATTTCTTTCATTGAAATGCAAGAGTTTGATTATTTCAGTAGTGTTTTGTCATGGTTTACCATTTCACAGTTACATTCTCTTGATTTTTCAAAGTTCATTTTCGATTTCTTTCGTTGAAATGCAAGAGTTGGAATATTTCTTTAGTGTTTTGTTATTATTTACCTTGACACAGTTATATTCTCTTAATTTTTCAAAGTTCATTTTGAATTTCTATCGTTGAAATGCAAGAGTTGGAATATTTCTGTAGTGTTTTGTTGTGGTTTACCTTGTCACAGTTACATTTTCTTAATTTTTCAAAGTTCATTTTGAATTTTTTTATTTGAAATTCAAGAGTTGGAATATTTCAGTAGTGTTCTGTTGTGGTTTACCTTGTCACAGTTACATTCTCTTGATTTTCAAAGTTCATTGTGGATTTCAATCATTGAAATGCAAGAGTTGGAATATTTCAGTAGTGTTTTGTCATGGTTTACCTTTGTCACAGTTAGATTCTCTTAATTTTTCAGAGTTCATTTTGAATTTCTTTCGTTGAAATGCATGAGTTGGAATATTTCAGTAGTGTTTTGTTGTGGTTTACCTTGTCACAGTTACATTTTCTTGATTTTTCAAAGTTCATTTTGAATTTCTTTCGTTGAAATGCACGAGTTGGAATATTTCGGTACTGTTTTGTTGTGGTTTATCATGTCACAGTTACATTTTCTTGATTTTTCAAAGTTCATTTAGATTTTTTTCATTGAAATGCATGAGTTGGAATATTTCAGTAGTGTTTTGTCGGGGTTTACCTTGTCACAGTTACATTTTCTTGATTTTTCAAACTTCATTTTGAATTTCTTTCATTGAAATGCAAGAGTTGGATTATTTCAGTAGTGTATTGTTGTGGTTTACCTTGTCGCAGTTACATTCTCTTAATTTTTCAAAGTTCATTTTGAATTTATTTCGTTGAAATGCAAGAGTTGGAATATTTCAGTAGTGTTTTGACATGATTTACCTTTGTCGCAGTTACATTCTCTTAATTTTTCAAAGTTCATTTTTGAATTTTTTTCGTTGAAATGCATAAGTTGGAATATTTCAGTAGTGTTTTGTTTTGGTTTACCTTTGTCACAGTTACATTCTCTTAATTTTTCAAAGTTCATTTTGAATTTCTTTCGTTGGAATGCAAGAGCTGGAATATTTCAGTAGTGTTTTGTTGTGGTTCACCTTGTCACAGTTACATTCTCTTGATTTTTCAAAGTTCATTTTGATTTTTTTCATTGAAATGCATGAGTTGGAATATTTCAGTAGTGTTTTGTCGTGGTTTACCTTGTCAAAGTTACATTCTCTTGATTTTTTAAAGTTCATTTCAAATTTTTTTCATTGAAATGCAAGAGTTGGATTATTTCAATAGTGTTTTGTCGTGGTTTACCTTGTCACAGTTAAATTCTCTTGATTTTTCAAAGTTCATTTTGGATTTCTTTCGTTGAAATGCAATAGTTGGAATATTTCAGTAGTGTTTTGTCATGGTTTACTTTGTCACAGTTACATTCTCTTAATTTTTCAAAGTTCATTTTAAATTTCTTTCGTTGAATTATAAGAGTTGGAATATTTCAGTAGTGTTTTGTCATGGTTTACCTTGACGCAGTTAAATTCTCTCGATTTTTCAAAGTTCTTTTGAATTTCTTTCATTGAAATGCAAGAGTTGGATTATTTCAATAGTGTTTTGTCATCATTTTCGATTTCTATCGTTGAAATGCAAGAGTTGGAATACTGTTCAGGTAACAGTTCTTTATAATCATTGATGATATTATATGCCAATGCCCTTTTTATTTTGCCAGCGATTTCACTGTCTATTCTCACACTGTGTTTACACAGGTAACAGTTCTGGCAGGTAGCCATGATATGATTTATTACACTAGTGCAGTAGGCCTTTCAACGCACACATACATTTCCAATAAGATCTCCATTAATGCTTGTCTCATAGTTTAAATAGCGATCTATGTCGGCATTCAACACGACGATGATTTTATCGTGTGTACACAATTTCGCTGTATAATTCATTTTCACTTTTTTTCCAAGTATGATACAAGATGTTTATCCTGTCAAAGTGTGAAAATTACTGATTTAATACCTATATTTAACTAGGTAGTGTCGATAAACCGCCATAGAGCATCACTGAGACAGCCGCATAGTGTCTATGACCAACCATAGAGTATAATTGATACAGACATATGAATAAATATTAATAAATAAATAGAAACATTTCTCCATGTTTAAGTTAGGTTAGATTAGGTTAGCTTATCATGAGCCCCCCGCATGGGCCCCCGAGCCCCAAAGAGTCCCCCTCCCTCCCATCCCCCTCCCTTTTCCACTACATAGAAATACAAAAACCATACGTTAGGTTAGGTTAGGTTAGGCTAGATTAGGTTAGGTTAAGTTAAGTTAGGTTAGCCTATGTACGCGCGCGTACATAGGCTAAGCTAACCTAACTTAACCTGACCTAATCTCTAATGTTTATTAAAAGGTCGGAGATTTTTTATTTTCCTGGGAAAAAATTAGGATTGGACTATAGCTTTTTTCTTTTCTTTAAGAAAATTCAGAAGAGAATTTGAACATTTTGTGCTTCTTCAAAAAAACCTAACCTAACCTGATTCTTACACTTCAACGAAAGAAATTCCGAAATGAACTTTGAAAAAGCAAGAGAATGTAACTGTGATATGGTAAACCATAACAAAACACTACTGAAATATTCCAACTCTTGAAATTCAATGAAAGAAATCCAAAATGAACTTTGAAAAATCAAGAGAATGTAACTGTGACAAGGTAAACCACGACAAAACACTACTAAAATATTCCAACTCTTGCAATTCAATGAAAGAAATCCACAATGAACTTTGAAGATCAAGTGAATATAAGTGTGACATGGTAAACCATGACAAGACACTACTGAAAAATTCCAACTCTTTCATTTCAACGAAAGAAATTCAAAATGAACTTTGAAAAATCAAGAGAATGTAACTGTGACAAGGTAAACAATGACAAAACACTACTGATATATTCCAAGTCTTGCATTTCAATGATTGAAATCCACAATGAACTTTGAAAATCAAGAGAATTTAACTGTGAAGAGGTAAACCACGACAAAACACTACTGAAATAATCCAACTCTTGCATTTCAATGAAAAAAATTCAAAATGAACTTTGAAAAATCAAGAAAATGTAACTGCGACAAGGTTAACCATGACAAAACACTACTGAAATGTTCCAACTCTTGCATTTCAAAGATTGAAATCCACAATGAACTTTGAAAATCAAGAGAATTTAACTGTGAAAAGGTAAACCACGAAAAACACTACTGGAATAATCCAACTCTTGCATTTCAATGAAAGAAATTCAAAATGAACTTTGAAAAATCAAGAAAATGTAACTGTGACAAGGTAAATCACAACAAAACACTTCTGAAATATTCCAACTCTTGCATTTTAACGATAGAAATTCAAAATGAACTTTGAAATTTTAAGATAATATAATTGTGACAAGGTAAATCATGACAAAACACTACAGAAATATTCCAACTCTTGCATTTCAACGAAAGAAATCGAAAATGAACTTTGAAAAATAGAGAATGTAACTGTGAAATGATAAAGCATGTCAAAACACTACTGAAATAATCCAACTCTTGCATTTCAATGAAAAAAATTCAAAAGAACTTTGAAAAATCGAGAGAATGTAACTGTGTCAAGGTAAACCACGACAAAACACTATTGAAATACTCCAACTCTTGCATTTCAACGAAAGAAATTCAAAATGAACTTTGAAAAATTAAGAGAATGTAACTGTGACAAGGTAAACCGTGACAAAACACTACTGAAATATTCCAACTCTTTCATTTCAACGAAAGAAATCCAAAATGAACTTTGAATAGTCAAGAGAATGTAACTGTGAAAAGGTAAACTACGACAAAACACTATTGAAATAATCGAACTCATGCATTTTAATGAAACAAATTTGAAATGAACTTTGAAAAATCAAGAGAATGTAACTGTGAAAAGGTAAACCACGACAAAACACTACTAAAATATTCCAACTCTTTCATTTCAATGAAGAAATTCAAAAAGAACTTTGAAAAATTAAGAGAATGTAACTGTGACACGACAAACCACAACAAAACACTACTGAAATATTCCAACTCTTGCATTTCAATGAAAGACGTTCAAAATGGACTTTGAAAAGTCATAAGAATGTAACTGAGACAAGGTAAACCACTACAAAACACTACTGAAATATTCCAACTCATGCAGTTCAACAAAAGAAATTCAAAATAAACTTTGAAAAATTAAGAGAATATAACTGTGACAAAGGTAAATCATGTCAAAACACTACTGAAATATTCCAACTCTTGCATTTCAACGAAAGAAATTCAAAATGAACTTTGAAAAATCAAGAGAATGTATCTGCGACAAGGTAAACCACGACAAAACACTACTGAAATAATCCAACTCTTGCATTTCAATGAAAGAAATTCAAAATGAACTTTGAAAAATCAAGAAAATGTAACTGTGACAAGGTAAATCACAACAAAAGTCTACTGAAATATTCCAACTCTTGCATTTCAATGAAAGAAATTCAAAATGAACTTTGAAAAATCAAGAGAATGTAACTGCGACAAGGTAAACCACGACGAAACACTACTGAAATATTCCAACTCATGCATTTCAATGAAAAAAATAAAAATGAACTTTGAAAAATCAAGAGAATGTAACTGTGACAAGGTAAACCACAACAAAAACACTACTGAAATATTTCAACTCTTGCATTTCAACGAAAGAAATTCAAAATAAATTTTGAAAAATCAAGAAAATGTAACTGTGACAAGGTAAACCACAATAAAACACTACTGAAATATTCCAACTCATGCATTTCAACGAAAGAAATTCAAAAAGAACATTGAAAAATTAAGAAAATATAACTGTGACAAGGTAAATCATGACAAAACACTAATGAAATATTCCAACTCTTGCATTTCAACGAAAGAAATCGAAAATGAACTTTAAAAAAACAAGAGAATGTAACTGTGAAATGGTAAATCATGACAAAACACTACTGAAATAATCTAACTCTTGCATTTCAATGAAAGAAATTCAAAAGAACTTTGAAAAATCGAGAGAATGTAACTGTGTCAAGGTAAACTACGACAAAACACTATTGAAATAATCCAACTCCTGCATTTCAATGAAAAAAATTCGAAATGAACTTTGAAAAATAAAGAAAATGTAACTGTGACAAGTTAAACCACGACAAAACACTACTGAAATATTCCAACTCATTCATTTCAATTAAAAAAATCAAAATGAACTTTGAAAAATCAAGAGAATGTAACTGTGACAAGGTAAACCACAACAAAACACTACTGAAATATTCCAACTCTTGCATTTCAACGAAAAAAATTCAAAATGAACTTTGAAAAATTAAGAGAATGTAACTTTGACAAAGGTAAACCACAACAAAACACTACTGAAATATTCCAACTCATGCAGTTCAACAAAAGAAATTCAAAATGAACTTTGAAAAATTAAGAGAATATAACTGTGAAAAAGTGAAATCATGTCAAAACACTACTGATATATTCCAACTATTGCATTTCAATGAAAGAAATTTAAAATGAACTTTGAAAAATCAAGAGAATGTAACTGCGACAAGGTAAACCACGACAAAACACTACTGAAATAATCCAACTCTTGCATTTCAATGAGAGAAATTCAAAATGAACTTTGAAAAATCGAGAAAATGTAACTGTGACAAGGTAAATCACAACAAAACTCTACTGAAATATTCCAACTCATGCACTTCAACAAAAGAAATTCAAAATGAACTTTGAAAAATCAAGAGAATGTAACTGTGACAAGGTAAACCATAACAAAACACTACTGAAATATTCCAACTCTTGCATTTCAACGAAAGAAATCCAAAATGAACTTTGAAAATCAAGAGAATGTAACTGTGACAAGGTAAAATACGACAAAACACTATTGAAATAATCCAACTCATGCATTTCAATGAAAAAAATTCGAAAAGAACTTTGAAAAATCAAGAGAATGTAACTGTGACAAGGTAAACCACGACAAAACACTACTTAAATATTCCAACTCATGCATTTCAATGGAAAAAATCAAAATGAACTTTGAAAAATCAAGAGAATGTAACTTTGACAAGGTAAACCACAACAAAACACAACTGAAATATTCCAAATCTTGCATTTCAACGAAAGAAATTCAAAATGAACTTTGAAAAATTAAGAGAATGTAACTGTGACAAAGGTAAACCACAACAAAACACTACTGAAATATTCCAACTCATGCAGTTCAACAAAAGAAATTAAAAAAGAACTTTGAAAAATTAAGAGAACTGTGAAAAAGGTAAATCATGTCAAAACACTACTGAAATATTCCAACTCTTGCATTTCAATGAAAGAAATTCAAAAATGAAATTTGAAAAATCATGAGAGTTTAACTGTGACAAGGTAAACCACTACAAAACACTACTGAAATAATCCAACTCATTCATTTCAACGAAAGAAATTCAAAATTAAAATTTTAAAAATAAAGATAATGTAACTGTGACAATGTAAAACACAACAAAACACTACTGAAATATTCCAACTCATGCATTTCAACGAAAGAAATTCAAAATGAACATTGAAAAATTAATAGAATATAACTGTGACAAGGTAAACCACATCAAAACACTACTGAAATACTCCAACTCTTGCATTTCAACTAAAGAAATCGAAAATGAACTTTGAAAAATCATGAGAATGTAACTGTGAAATGGTAAATCATGACAAAACACTACTGAAATAATCCAACTCTTGCATTTCAATGAAAGAAATTCAAAAGAACTTTGAAAAATCGAGAGAATGTAACTGTGTCAAGGTAAACTACGACAAAACACTATTGAAATAATCCAACTCATGCATTTCAATGAAAGAAATTCGAAATGAACTTTGAAAAATCAAGAGAATGTAACTGCGACAAGGTAAACCACGACAAAACACTACTGAAATATTCCAACTCATTCACTTCAATGAAAAAAATCAAAATGAACTTTGAAAAATCAAGAGAATGTAACTGTGACGAGGTAAACCACGACAAAACACTACTGAAATATTCCAGCTCTTGCATTTCAACGAAAGAAATTCAAAATGAACTTTGAAAAATTAAGAGAATGTAACTGTGACAAAGGTAAACCACAACAAAACACTACTGAAATATTCCAACTCATGCAGTTCAACAAAATAAATTCAAAATGAACTTTGAAAAATTAAGAGAATATAACTGTGAAAAAGGTAAATCATGTCAAAACACTACTGATATATTCCAACTCTTGCATTTCAATGAAAGAAATTCAAAATGAACTTTGAAAAATTGAGAAAATGTAACTGTGACAAGGTAAACCACAACAAAACTCTACTGAAATATTCCAACTCATGCACTTCAACGAAAGAAATTCAAAATGAACTTTGAAATATCAAGAGAATGTAACTGCGACAAGGTAAACCATGACAAAACACTACTGAAATATTCCAAATCTTGCATTTCAACGAAAGAAATCAAAAATGAAATTTGAAAAATCAAGAGAATGTAACTGTGACATGGTAAACTACTACAAAACACTTGAAATAATCCAACTCATGCATTTCAATGAAATAAATTCGAAATGAACTTTGAAAAATCAAGAGAATGTAACTGTGACAAGGTAAACCACAACAAAACACTACTGAAATATTCCAACTCTTGCATTTCAACGAAAGAAATTCAAAATGAACTTTGAAAAATTTAAGAGAATGTAACTGTGACAAAGGTAAACCACAACAAAACACTACTGAAATATTCCAACTCATGCAGTTCAACAAAAGAAATTCAAAATGAACTTTGAAAAATTAAGAGAATATAACTGTGAAAAAGGTAAATCATGTCAAAACACTACTGAAATATTCCAACTCTTGCATTTCAACGAAAGAAATTCAAAATTAACTTTTAAAAATAAAGAGAATGTAACTGTAACAAGGTAAGCAATGACAAAACACTACTAAAATAATCCAACTCTTGCATTTCAATGAAAGAAATTCAAAATAAACTTTGAAAAATCGAGAAAATATAACTGTGACAAGGTAAACCACAATAAAACACTACTGAAATATTCCAACTCATGCACTTCAACGAAAGAAATTCAAAATGAACTTTGAAAATTAAGAGAATGTAACTGTGACAAAGGTAAACCACAACAAAACACTACTGAAGTATTCCAACTCATGCAGTTCAACAAAACAAATTCAAAATGAACTTTGAAAAATTAAGAGAATATAACTGTGACAAAGGTAAATCATGTCAAATCACTACTGAAATATTCCAACTCTTGCATTTCAACGAAAGAAATCCAAAATAAACTTTGAAAAATCAAGAGAATGTAACTGCGACAAGGTAAACCACGACAAAACACTAGTGAAATATTCCAACTCATGCATTTCAATTAAAAAAATAAAAATGAACTTTGAAAAATTAAGAGAATGTAACTGTGACAAGTTAAACCACAACAAAACACTACTGAAATATTCCAACTCTTGCATTTCAACGAAAGAAATTCTAAATGAACTTTGAAAAATCAAGAAAATGTAAATGTGACAAGGTAAACCACAACAAAACACTAGTGAAATATTCCAACTCATGCATTTCAACGAAAGAAATTCTAAATGAACTTTGAAAATTTAAGAGAATATAAGTGTGACAAGGTAAATCATGACAAAACACTAATGAAATATTCCAACTCTTGCATTTCAAAGAAAGAAATCTAAAATGAACTTTGAAAAATCAAGATAATGTAACTGTGAAATGGTAAACCATGACAAAACACTACTGAAATAATTCAACTCTTGCATTTCAAAGAAAGAAATTCAAAATGAACTTTGAAAAATTAAGAGAATGTAACTGTGACAAGGTAAACCATGACAAAACACTACTGAAATATTCCAACTCTTGCATTTCAACGAAAGAAATCCAAAATGAACTTTGAAAAATCAAGAGAATGTAACTTTGACATGGTAAACTACGACAAAACACTATTGAAATAATCCAACTCATTCATTTCAATGAAAAAAATTTGAAATTAACTTTGAAAAATCAAGAAAATGTAACTGTGACAAGGTAAACCACGACAAAACACTACTTAAATATTCCAACTCATTCATTTAAAGGAAAAAAATCAAAATGAACTTTGAAAAATCAAGAGAATGTAACTGTGACAAGGTAAAACACAACAAAACACTACTGAAATATTCCAACTCTAGCATTTCAACGAAAAAAATTCAAAATTAAATTTTAAAAATTAAGAGAATGTAACTGTGACAAAGGTAAACCACAACAAAACACTACTGAAATATTCCAACTCATGCAGTTCAACAAAAGAAATTCAAATGAACTTTGAAAAATTAAGAGAATATAACTGTGACAAAGGTAAATCATGTCAAAACACTACTGAAATATTCCAACTCTTGCATTTCAACGAAAGAAATTCAAAATGAAATTTGAAAAATCAATAGAATGTAACTGCGACAAGGTAAACCACGACAAAACACTACTGAAATAATCCAACTCTTGCATTTCAATGAAAGAAATTCAAAATGAACTTTGAAAAATCAAGAAAATGTAACTGTGACAAGGTAAACCCCAACAAAACACTACTGAAATATTCCAACTCCTGTATTTCAACGAAAGAAATTCAAAATGAACTTTTAAAAATTAAGAGAATATAACTGTGACAAGGTAAATCATGACAAAACACTACTGAAATATTCCAACTCTTGCATTTCAACGAAAGAAATTCAAAATGAAATTTGAAAAATCAGGTGAATGTAACTGCGACAAGGTAAACCACGACAAAACACTACTGAAATAATCCAACTCTTTCATTTCAACGAAAGAAATTCAAAATGAACTTTGAAAAATCAAGAAAATGTAACTGTGACAAGGTAAACCCCAACAAAACACTACTGAAATATTCCAACTCATGTATTTCAACGAAAGAAATTCAAAATGAACTTTGAAAAATTAAGAGAATGTAACTGTGACAAGGTAAACCACAACAAAAGTCTACTGAAATATTCCAACTCATGCATTTCAACGAAAGAAATTCAAAATGAACTTTGAAAAATTAAGAGAATGTAACTTTGACAAAGTTAAACCACAACAAAACACTACTGAAATATTCCAACTCATGCATTTCAACAAAAGAAATTCAAAATGAACTTTGAAAAATTAAGAGAATATAACTGTGAAAAAGGTACATCATGTCAAAACACTACTGAAATATTCAAACTCTTGCATTTCAACGAAAGAAATTCAAAATGAACTTTGAAAAATCAAGATAATGTAACTGCGACAAGGTAAACCACGACAAAACACTACTGAAATATTCCAACTCATGCATTTCAATGAAAAAAATCAAAATGAACTTTGAAAAATCAAGAGAATGTAACTGTGACAAGGTAAACCACAACAATACACTACTGAAATATTCCAACTCTTGCATTTCAACGAAAGAAATTCAAAATGAACTTTTGAAAAATCAAGAAAATGTAACTGTGACAAGGTAAACCACAACAAAACACTACTGAAATATTCCAACTCATGCATTTCAACGAAAGAAATTCAAAAAGAACATTGAAAAATTAAGAGAATATAACTGTGACAAGGTAAACCACGACAAAACAATACTGAAATATTCCAACTCATGCATTACAATTAAAAAAATAAAAATGAAATTTGAAAAATCAAGAGAATGTAACTGTGACAAGGTAAACCACAACAAAACACTACTGAAATATTCCAACTCTTGCATTTCAACAAAAGAAATTCAAAATGAACTTTTGAAAAATCAAGAAAATGTAACTGTGACAAGGTAAACCACAACAAAATACTATTGAAATATTCCAACTCATGCATTTCAACGAAAGAAATTCAAAAAGAACTTTGAAAAATTAAGAGAATATAACTGTGACAAGGTAAATCATGACAAAACACTAATGAAATATTCCAACTCTTGCATTTCAACGAAAGAAATCGAAAATGAACTTTGAAAAATCAAGAGAATGTAACTGTGAAATGGTAAACCATGACAAAACACTTCTGAAATAATCCAACTTTTGCATTTCAATGAAAGAAATTCAAAAGAACTTTGAAAAATCAAGAGAATGTAATTGTGTCAAGGTAAACTACGACAAAACACTATTGAAATAATCCAACTCATGCATTTCAATGAAAAAAATTCAAAATGAACTTTGAAAAATCAAGAGAATGTAACTGTGACAAGGTAAACCACGACAAAACACTACTGAAATATTCCAACTCATTCACTTCAATGAAAAAAATCAAAATGAACTTTGAAAAATCAAGAGAATGTAACTGTGACAAGGTAAACCACAACAAAACACTACTGAAATATTCCAGCTCTTGCATTTCAACGAAAGAAATTCAAAATGAAATTAAGAGAATATAACTGTGACAAGGTAAACCACGACAAAACACTACTGAAATATTCCAACTCATGCATTTCAATGAAAAAAATTAAAATGAACTTTGAAAAATCAAGAGAATGTAACTGTGACAAGGTAAACCACAACAAAACACTACTGAAATATTCCAACTCTTGTATTTCAACAAAAGAAATTAAAAATGAACTTTTGAAAAATCAAGAAAATGTAACTGTGACAAGGTAAACCACAACAAAACACTATTGAAATATTCCAACTCATGCATTTCAACGAAAGAAATTCAAAAAGAACTTTGAAAAATTAAGAGAATATAATGTGACACAGTTTGTCACAGAAAAATCAAGAAAATGTAACTGTGACAAGGTAAACCACAACAAAACACTACTGAAATATTCCAACTCTTGCATTTCAACGAAAGAAATCGAAAATGAACTTTGAAAAATCTTGAGAATGTAACTGTGAAATGGTAAACCATGACAAAACACTTCTGAAATAATCCAACTCTTGCATTTCAATGAAAGAAATTCAAAAAAACTTTGAAAAATCGAGGGAATGTAACTGTGTCATGGTAAACTACGACAAAACACTTGAAATAATCCAACTCATTCATTTAAATTAAAAAAATTTTAAATGAAATTTGAAAAATAAAGAAAATGTAACTGTGACAAGGTAAACCACGACAAAACACTACTGAAATATTCAAACTCATTCATTTCAATGAAAAAAATCAAAATGAAATTTGAAAAATAAAGCGAATGTAACTGTGACAAGGTAAACCACAACAAAACACTACTGAAATATTCTAACTCTTGCATTTCAACGAAAGAAATTCAAAATGAACTTTGAAAAATTAAGAGAATGTAACTGTGACAAAGGTAAACCTCGACAAAACACTACTGAAATAATCCAACTCTTGCATTTCAACGAAATAAATTCAAAATGAACTTTGAAAAATTTAGAAAATGTAACTGTGACAAGGTAAACCACAACAAAACTCTACTGAAATATTCCAGCTCATGCACTTCAACGAAAGAAATTCAAAATGAACTTTGAAAAATTAAGAGAATTTAACTGTGACAAGGGAAGCCACGACAAAACACTACTGAGATATTCAAAATCTTGCATTTCAACGAAATAAATTCAAAATGAACTTTTAAAATCAAGAGAATGTAACTGTGACACGGTAAACAACGACAAAACACTATTGAAATAATCCAACTCATGCATTTCAATGAAAAAAATTCGAAAAGAACTTTGAAAAATCAAGAGAATGTAACTGTGACAAGGTAAACCACGACAAAACACTACTGAAATATTCCAACTCATTCATTTCAATGAAAAAAATCAAAATGAACTTTGAAAAATCAAGAGAATGTAACTGTGACAAGGTAAACCACAACAAAACACTACTGAAATATTCCAACTCTTGCATTTCAACGAAAGAAATTCAAAATGAACTTTGAAAAATTAAGAGAATGTAACTGTGACAAAGGTAAACCACAACAAAACACTACTGAAATATTCCAACTCATGCAGTTCAACAAAAGAAATTCAAAATGAACTTTGAAAAATTAAGAGAATATAACTGTGAAAAAGGTAAATCATGTCCAAGCATTACTGAAATATTCCAACTCGTGCATTTCAACGAAATAAATCAAAAATTAACTTTGAAAAATTACGATAATGTAAGTTTGACAAAGGTAAACCACGACAAAACACTACTGAAATATTCCAACTCTTGCATTTCAATGAAAGAAATTCCAAATGAACTTTGAAAAATTGAGAAAATGTAACTGTGACAAGGTAAACCACAACAAAACTCTACTGAAATATTCCAACTCATGCACTTCAACGAAAGAAATTCAAAATGAACTTTGAAAATTAAGAGAATGTAACTGTGACAAAGGTAAACCACAACAAAACACTACTGAATTATTCCAACTCATGCAGTTCAACCAAAGAAATTCAAAATTAACTTTGAAAAAGTAAGAGAATATAACTGTGACAAAGGTAAATCATGTCAAATCACTACTGAAATATTCCAACTCTTGCATTTCAACGAAAGAAATCCAAAATAAACTTTGAAAAATCAAGAGAATGTAACTGCGATAAGGTAAACCACGACAAAACACTACTGAAATATTCCAACTCATGCATTTCAATGAAAAAAATAAAAATGAACTTTGAAAAATCAAGAGAATGTAACTGTGAAACGTTAAAGCACAACAAAACACTACTGAAATATTCCAACTCTTGCATTTCAACGAAAGAAATTCAAAATGAACTTTGAAAAATCAAGAAAATGTAACTGTGACAAGGTAAACCACGACAAAACACTACTGAAATATTCCAACTCTTGCATTTCAACGAAATAAATTCAAAATGAACTTTGAAAAATTAAGATACTATAACTGTGACAAGCTAAATCATAACAAAACAATAATGAAATATTCCAACTCTTGCATTTCAACGAAAGAAATATAAAATGAACTTTGAAAAATCAAGAGAATGTAACTGTGACAAGTTAAATCATGACAAAACACTACTGAAATAATTCAACTCTTGCATTTCAACGAAAGAAATTCAGAATGAACTTTGAAAAATTAAGAGAATGTAACTGTGACAAGGTAAAGTACAACAAAACACTACAGAAATCATCCAACTCTTGTATTTCAATGAAAAAAATTCAAAATGAACTTTGAAACATCAAGAAAATGTAACAGTGGCATAGTAAACTACGACAAAACACTATTGAAATAATCCAACTCATGCATTTCAATGAAAAAAATTCGAAATGAACTTTGAAAAATCAAGAAAATGTAACTGTGACAAGGTAAACCACGACAAAACACTACTGAAATATTCCAACTCATTGCATTTCAACGATAGAGACTCAAACTGAAGTTTGAAAAATCAATAAAATGGAACTGCGACAAGGTAAAACACAACAAAACACTACTGAAATATTCCACCTCATGCATTTCAACGAAAAAAATTCAAAATGAACTTAGAAAAATCAGAAGGACGTAACTGTGACATAGTAAACCACAACAAAACACTACTGAAATATTCCAACTCATGCAGTTCAACTAAAGAAATTCAAAAAGAACTTTGAAAAATTAAGAGAATATAACTGTGAAAAAGGTAAAACATGTCAAAATACTACTGAAATACTCCAACTCTTTCATTTCAAGTAAAGAGACTAAAAATGAGATTTTAAACATAAATCGAATGTAACTTAGACATGTTTGATCATAAAAAAACACTACTGAAATAATCCAACTCATGTATTTCAACCAAAGAAATCCAAAATAAACTTTTAAAAATCAGGAGAATGTAATTGCGACAAGGTAAACCACAACAAAACACTACTGAAATGTTCCAACTCCTGTATTTCAACGAAAGAAATTCAAAATGAAATTTGAAAAATTAAGAGAATGTAACTGTGACAAGGTAAACCATGACAAAACACTAAATGAAATATTCCAACTCTTGCATTTCAACGAAAGAAATTCGAAAATGAACTTTGAAAAATCAAGATAATGTAACTGTGACAATGGTAAACCATGACAAAACACTACTGAAATAATTCCAACTCTTGCATTTCAACGAAAGAAATTCAAAATGAACTTTGAAAAATTAAGAGAATGTAACTGTGACAAGGTAAACCACGACAAAATACTATTGAAATATTCCAACTCTTGCATTTCACCGAAAGAAATTCAAAACGAACTTTGAAAAATCAATAGAATGTAAATGTGACAAGGTAAACCACGACAAAATACTATTGAAATATTCCAACTCATGCATTTCAATGAAAGAAATTCAAAATGAACTTTGAAAAATCAAGAGAATGTAACTGTGACAAAGTAAACCACAACAAAACACTACTGAATTATTCCAACTCACTCATTTCAACAATAGAAATTCAAAATGAACTTTGAAAAATCAAGAGAATGTAACTGTGACAAGGTAAACCACAACAAAACACTACTGAAATATTCCAACTCTTGCATTTCAACGAAAAAAATTCAAAATGAACTTTGAAAAATTAAGAGAATGTAACTGTGACAAAGGTAAAGCAAAACAAAACACTACTGAAATATTCCAACTCATGCATTTCAACGAAAGAAATTCAAAATGAACTTTGAAAAATCAAGAGAATGTAACTTTGACACGGTAAACCCTGACAAAACACTACTGAAATAATCCAACTCTTGCATTTCAACGAAAGAAATTCAAAATGAACTTTGAAAAATCAAGAAAATGTAACTGTGACAAGGTAAATCACGACAAAACATTAGTGAAATAATCCAACTCTTGCATTTCAATGAAAGAAATTCAAAACGAAATTTGAAAAATCAAAAAAATTTAACTGTGACAAGGTAAACCACAACAAAACACAACGTAAATGTTCCAACTCATGCATTTCAAGGAAATAAATTCAAAATGAACTTTTAAAAATCGAGAAAACGTAACGGAGACAAAATACACCGCGACGAAACACTACTGAAATATTCCAGATCTTACATTTCAACGAAAGAAATTCAAAATGAACTTTGAAAAATTAAGAGAATGTAACTGTGACAAAGGTAAACCACAACAAAACACTACTGAAATATTCCAACTCATGCATTTCAACGAAAGAAATTCAAAATGAACTTTGAAAAATTAAGAGAATATAACTGTGACAAAGGTAAATCATGACAAAACACTACTGAAATATTCCAACTCTTGCATTTCAACGAAAGAAATTCAAAATGAACTTTGAAAAATCAGGAGAATGTAATTCTGACAAGGTAAACCACAACAAATCACTACTGAAATATTCCAACTCATGCATTTCAATGATAGAAATTCAAAATTAGGTTTGAAAAATCAAGTAGATGTAACTGAGATAAGGTAAACAACAACAAAACACTACTGAAATAATCCAAGTCTTACATTTCAATGAAAGAAATTCAAAATGAACTTTGAAAAATCAAGATAATGTAACTGTTACAATGTAAAACAGAACAATACACTACTGAAATATTCCAACTCTTGCATTTCAGTGAAAGAAATTAAAAATGAACATTGAAAAATCAAGAAAATGTAACTGTGTCAAGGTAAACCACAACCAAACACTACTGAAATATTCCAACTCTTGTATTTCAACGAAAAAAATTCAAAATGAACTTTGAAAAATCTATAAAATGTAACTGCGACAAGGTAAACTACAACAAAACACTACTTAAATATTCCAACTCTTGCATTTCAACGAAAAGAAATTCAAAATGAATTTGAAAAATTACGAGAATGTAAGTGTGATACGGTAAATCATAACAAACCACTACTGAAATATACCAACTCATGCATTTCAACGAAAGAAATTCAAAATGAACATTGAAAAATCATGAGAATTTAACTCTGACAAGGTCAACCACAACAAAACACTACTTAAATATTCCAACTCTTGCATTTCAGAGAAAGAAATTCGAAATAAACATTTAAAAATAAATAATATGTAACAGTGTCAAGTTAAACCACAGCCAAACACTACTGAAATATTCCAACTCTTGCATTTCAACGAAAGAAATTCAAAATGAACTTTGAAAAATCAAGAAAATGTAACTGTGAAAAGGCAAACAACGACAAAACACAACTGAAATATTCAAACTATTGCATTTCAACGAAAGAAATACAAAATGAACTTTGAAAAATCAAGAAAATGTAACTGTGAAAATGTAAACCAAAACAAAACAATACTTAAATATTCCAACTCTTGCATTTCAACGAAATAAATTCAAAATGAACTTTTAAAAATCAAGAGAATGTAACTGTGACAAGGTAAACCATAACCAAACACTACTGAAATATTCCAACTCTTGCATTTCAACGAAAGAAATTCAAAATGAACTTTGAAAAATCAAGAAAATGTAACTGTGACAAGGTAAACCACAACCAAACACTACTGAAATATTCCAACTCTTGCATTTCAACGAAAGAAATTCAAAATGAACTTTGAAGAATCAAGAAAATGTAACTGTGACAAGGTAAACCGCAAGCAAACACTACTGAAATATTCCAACTCTTGCATTTCAACGAAAGAAATTCAAAATGAACTTTGAAAAATCAAGAAAATGTAACTGTGACAAAGGTAAACCACAACCAAACACTACTGAAATATTCCAACTCTTGCATTTCAACGAAAAGAAATTCAAAATGAACTTTGAAAAATTAAGAAAATATAACTGTGACAAGGTAAATCATAACAAAACACTACTGAAATAATCCAACTTGCATTTCAACGAAATAAATCCAAAATTAAATTTTGAAAATCTAGATACTGTATGCGTGAAATGCTAACCACCACAAAACACTACTGAAATATTCAAACTCGTGCTTTTCAACGAAAGAAATTCAAAATGAACTTCGAAAATTCAAGAGAATGTAAGTATGACAAGGTAAACCACGACCAAACAATACTGAAATATTCCAACTCTTGCATTTCAACGAAGAAATTCAAAATGAACTTTGAAAAATAAATAAAATGTAACTGTGACAAGTTAAACCTCAACCAAACACTACTAAAATATTCCAACTCTTGCATTTCAACGAAAGAACTTCAAAATGAACTTTGAAAAATTAAGAAAATGTAACTGTGACAAGGAAATCCACAACGAAATACTGGTGAAATATGCCAATTGGGATATTTTAATGAAAGAAAATTCAAGTGAACTTCGAAAATTCGAGATAATATATGGGTGAACAGATAAACCACAACAAAACACTACTGAAAAAATCCAAATCTAGAATTTCAACGAAAGAAAACCAAAGTGTACTTTGAAAAATCAAGGAAGTACGAATGCGACATACTAAATCACAACAAAATACCCCTGAAATGTTCCAACTCATTGCATTTCAAAAAAAGAAATACAGAATGAAATTTGAAAAATAAATAGAGTGTCTAGGTGATAATGTAAAACAAAAAAGACCTATAGAGAAATAAACTAACAAGATCCTTTAATCGATAGATCATCAATGATAACTATGGACAAAACAAGCGATTGCCCATTCGAGATGGTGGCCCCAAATAGATCACTACATAATAAATACAAAACATGTTTTTAAATCATTGAAATTCAAAAGGAACTTTGAAAAATGAAGAAAACGTAACTGTGACAAGGTAAACCATGGCAAAACATTACTGAAATAATCCAACTCTTACATTTCAACGAAAGAAATTCAATATGAACTTTGAAAAATCAAGAGAATTTAACTTTGAGACGGTAAACAATAACAAAACTCTACTGAAATATCACAATTATTGCATTTCAACGATAGAAATTGAAAATGAACTTTAAAAAATCAAGAAAATGTCATTGTGAGGATGTAAACCACAACAAAACACAACTGAAATATTCCAACTCTTGCATTTCAACGAAAGAAATTCAAAATGAACTTTGAAAAATTAAGAGAATGTAACTGTGACAAAGGTAAACCACGACAAAACACTACTGAAATATTCCAACTCTTGCATTTCAACGAAAGAAATTCGAAAATGAACTTTGAAAAATCAAGAAAATGTAACTGTGACAATGGTAAACCACAACAAAACACTACTGAAATAATTCCAACTCTTGCATTTCAACGAAAGAAATTCCAAATGAACTTTGAAAAATTAAGAGAATGTAACTGTGACAAGGTAAACCATGACAAAACACTACTGAAAAATTCCAACTCTTGCATTTCAATGTAAGAAATTCAAAATGAACTTTGAAAAATCAAGAGAATGTAACTGTGACAAAGTAAACTACGACAAAACACTACTGAAATAATCCAACTCATGCATTTCAATGAAAAAAATTCAAAATGAACTTTGAAAAATCAAGAAAATGTAACTGTGAAAAGGTAAACCACTACAAACCACTACTTAAATAGTCCAACTCATGAATTTAAAGTAAAAAATTAAAAATTAACTTTGAAAAATCGAGCTAATGTAACTGTGACAAGGTCAACCGCGAAAAAACACTACTGAAATATTATAAATAATGCAATTCAAAGAAAAAAATTAAACATGAAATTTCAAAAATTAAGATAATGTAACTCTGACAAGGTAAACCACAACAAAACACTACTGAAATATTCCAACTCATGCAGTTCAACAAAAGAAATTCAAATGAACTTTTAAAAATTAATAGAATATAACTGTGACAAAGGTAAATCATGTCAAAACACTACTGAAATATTCCAACTCTTGCATTTCAACGAAAGAAATTCAAAATGAACTTTGAAAAATCAGGAGAATGTAACTGCGACAAGGTAAACCACTACAAAACACTACTGAAATAATCCAACTCTTGCATTTCAACGAAAGAAATTCAAAATGAACTTTGAAAAATCTAGAAAATATAACTGTGACAAGGTAAACCACAATAAAACTCTACTGAAATATTCCAACTCATGCACTTCAACGAAAGAAATTCAAAATGAACTTTGAAAATTAAGAGAATGTAACTGTGACAAAGGTAAACCACAACAAAACACTACTGAAGTATTCCAACTCATGCAGTTCAACAAAGAAATTCAAAATGAACTTTGAAAAATTAAGAGAATATAACTGTGACAAAGGTAAATCATGTCAAATCACTACTGAAATATTCCAACTCTTGCATTTCAACGAAAGAAATCCAAAATAAACTTTGAAAAATCAAGAGAATGTAACTGTGACAAGGTAAACCACAACGAAACACTACTGAAATATTCCAACTCATGCATTTCAATGAAAAAAATTCAAAAGGAACTTTGAAAAATCAAGAAAATGTAACTGTGACAAGGTAAACCACAACCAAACACTACTGAAAAATTCCAACTCTTGCATTTCAACGAAAGAAATTCAAAATGAACTTTGAAAAATCAAGAAAATGTAAATGTGACAAGGTAAACCACAACCAAACACTGCTGAAATATTGCAACTCTTGCATTTCAACGAAAGAAATTCAAAATGAACTTTGAAAAATCAAGAAAATGTAAATGTTACAAGGTAAAACACAACAAAACACTACTGAAATATTCCAACTCATGCATTTCAACGAAATAAATTCTAAAATGAACTTTGAAAAATTAAGAGAATATAACTGTGACAAGGTAAATCATGACAAAACACTAATGAAATATTCCAACTCTTGCATTTCAACGAAAGAAATCGAAAATGAACTTTGAAAAATCAAGATAATGTAACTGTGAAATGGTAAACCATGACAAAACACTACTGAAATATTTCAGCTCTTGCATTTAAACGAAAAAAATTAAAAATGAACATTGAAAAATTAAGAGAGTGTAACTGCGACAAGGGTAAACCACAATAAAACACTACTGAAATATTCCAACTCATGCAGTTCAACAAAAGAAATTCAAATGAACTTTGAAAAATTAAGAGAATATAACTGTGAAAAAGGTAAATCATGTCAAAACACTACTGATATATTCCAACTCTTGCATTTCAATGAAAGAAATTTAAAATGAACTTTGAAAAATCAAAAGAATGTAACTGCGACAAGGTAAACCACGACAAAACACTACTGAAATAATCCAACTCTTGCATTTCAATGAGAGAAATTCAAAATGAACTTTGAAAAATCGAGAAAATGTAACTGTGACAAGGTAAATCACAACAAAACTCTACTGAAATATTCCAACTCATGCACTTCAACAAAAGAAATTCAAAATGAACTTTGAAAAATCAAGAGAATGTAACTGCGACAAGGTAAACCATTACAAAACACTACTGAAATATTCCAACTCTTGCATTTCAACGAAAGAAATCCAAAATGAACTTTGAAAATCGAGATAATGTAACTGTGAAATGGTAAACTACGACAAAACACTTGAAATAATCCAACTCATGCATTTCAATGAAAAAAATTCGAAATGAACTTTGAAAAATCAAGAGAATGTAACTGTGACAAGGTAAACCACGACAAAACACTACTGAAATATTCCAACTCATTGCATTTCAATGAAAAAAATCAAAATGAACTTTGAAAAATCAAGAGAATGTAATTGTGACAAGGTAAACCACAACAAAACACTACTGAAATATTCCGACTCTTGCATTTCAAGTAAAGAAATTCCAAATGGACTTTGAAAAATTAAGAGAATGTAACTGTGACAAAGGTAAACCACAACAAAACACTACTGAAATATTCTAACTCATGCATTTCAACAAAAGAAATTCAAAATGAACTTTGAAAAATTAAGAGAATATAACTGTGAAAAAGGTAAATCATTTCAAAACACTACTGAAATATTCCAACTCTTGCATTTCAACTAAATAAATTCAAAATGAACTTTGAAAAATTAAGAGAATTTAACTGCGACAACGTAAACCACGACAAATCACTACTGATATATTCAAACTCTTGCATTTCAATTAAAAAAATCAAAATGAACTTTGAAAAATAAAGATAATGTAACTGTGAAAAGGTATACAACGACAAGACACTACTGAAATTATCAAACTCATGCATTCCAACGAAAGAAATACAAAATGAACTTTTGAAAATTAAATAAAATGTAACTGTGACAAGGTAAACCACAACAAAACACTACTGAAATATTCAAACACATGCATTTCAACGAAATAAATTCAAAAAGAACTTTGAAAAATTAAGAGAATATAACTGTGACAAGGTAAATCATGACAAAACACTACTGAAATATTCCAACTCTTGCATTTCAACGAAAGAAATCGAAAATGAACTTTGAAAAATCTAGAGAATGTAACTGTGAAATGGTAAACCATGACAAAACACTTCTGAAATAATCCAACTCTTGCATTTCAATGAAAGAAATTCAAAAAAACTTTGAAAAATCGAGAGAATGTAACTGTGTCAAGGTAAACTACGACAAAACACTATTGAAATAATCCAACTCATGCATTTCAATGAAAAAATTCGAAATGAACTTTGAAAAATCAAGAGAATGTAACTGTGACAAGGTAAACCACGACAAAACACTACTGAAATATTCCAACTCATTCACTTCAATGAAAAAAATCAAAATGAACTTTGAAAAATCAAGAGAATGTAACTGTGACAAGGTAAACCACAACAAAACACTACTGAAATATTCCAGCTCTTGCATTTCAACGAAAGAAATTCAAAATGAACTTTGAAAAATTAAGAGAATGTAACTGTGACAAAGGTAAACCACAACAAAACACTACTGAAATATTCCAACTCATGCAGTTCAACAAAAGAAATTCAAAATGAACTTTGAAAAATTAAGAGAATATAACTGTGAAAAAGGGAAATCATGACAAAACACTACTGATATATTCCAACTCTTGCATTTCAATGAAATAAATTCAAAATGAACTTTGAAAAATCGAGAAAATATAACTGTGACAAGGTAAACCACAATAAAACTCTACTGAAATATTCCAACTCATGCATTTCAACGAAAGAAATTCAAAATGAACTTTGAAAAATCAAGAGAATGTAACTGCGACAAGGTAAACCATGACAAAACACTACTGAAATATTCCAACTCTTGCATTTCAACGAAAGAAATCCAAAATGAACTTTGAAAATCAAGAGAATGTAACTGTGACAAGGTAAACTACGACAAAACACTATTGAAATAATCCAACTCATGCATTTCAATGAAAAAAATTCTAAATGAACTTTGAAAAATCAAGAGAATGTAACTGTGACAAGGTAAACCACAACAAAACACTACTGAAATATTCCAACTCTTGCATTTCAAATCAAGAAATTCAAAATGAACTTTGAAAATTTAAGAGAATGTAACTGTGACAAAGGTAAACCACAACAAAACACTACTGAAATATTCCAACTCATGCAGTTCAACAAAAGAAATTCAAAATGAACTTTGAAAAATTAAGAGAATATAACTGTGAAAAAGGTAAATCATGTCAAAACACTACTGAAATATTCCAACTCTTGCATTTCAACGAAAGAAATTCAAAATGAACTTTGAAAAATCAAGAGAATGTAACTGCGACAAGGTAAACCACGACAAAACACTACTGAAATAATCCAACTCTTGCATTTCAATGAAAGAAATTCAAAATGAACTTTGAAAAATCGAGAAAATATAACTGTGACAAGGTAAACCACAATAAAACTCTACTGAAATATTCCAACTCATGCACTTCAACGAAAGAAATTCAAAATGAACTTTGAAAATTAAGAGAATGTAACTGTGACAAAGTTAAACCACAACAAAACACTACTGAATTATTCCAACTCATGCAGTTCAACCAAAGAAATTCAAAATTAAATTTTAAAAAGTAAGAGAATATAACTGTGACAAAGGTAAATCATGTCAAATCACTACTGAAATATTCCAACTCTTGCATTTCAACGAAAGAAATCCAAAATAAACTTTGAAAAATCAAGAGAATGTAACTGCGATAAGGTAAACCACGACAAAACACTACTGAAATATTCCAACTCATGCATTTCAATGAAAAAAATAAAAATGAACTTTGAAAAATCAAGAGAATGTAACTGTGACAAGGTAAACCACAACAAAACACTACTGAAATATTCCAACTCTTGCATTTCAACGAAAGAAATTCAAAATTAACTTTGAAAAATCAAGAAAATGTAACTGTGACAAGGTAAACAACAACAAAACACTATTGAAATATTCCAACTCATGCATTTCAACGAAAGAAATTCTAAATGAACTTTGAAAAATTAAGAGAATATAAGTGTGACAAGGTAAATAATGACAAAACACTAATGAAATATTCCAACTCTTGCATTTCAACGAAAGAAATAGAAAATGAACTTTTAAAAATCAATATAATGTAACTGTGAAATGGTAAAAAATGACAAAACACTACTTAAATAATCCAATTCATGCATTTCAACAAAATAAACCAAGACTGACAGTTGAAAAATCAAGAGACTGCAACTGAGACAAGGAAAACCGTGACAAACCACTACTGAAATATTACAAATATTGCATTCCAACGAAAGAAATTCAAAAAAGACTTTGAATAATCAAGAGAATGTATCTGTGACAAGGTAAACTACGACAAAACACTTGAAATAATCCAACTCATGCATTTCAATGAAAAAAATTTGAAATGAACTTTGAAAAATCAAGAAAATGTAACTGTGACAAGGTAAACCACGACAAAACAGTACTGAAATATTCCAGCTCATGCATTTCAATGAAAAAAATCAAAATGAACTTTGAAAAATCAAGAGAATGTAACTGTGACAAGGTAAACCACAACAAAACACTACTGAAATATTCCAACTCTTGCATTTAAACGAAAAAAATTCAAAATGAACTTTCAAAAATAAAGAGAATGTAACTGTGACAAAGGTAAACCACAACAAAACACTACTGAAATATTCCAACTCATGCAGTTCAACAAAAGAAATTCAAATGAACTTTGAAAAATTAAGAGAATATAACTGTGACAAAGGTAAATCATGTCAAAACACTACTGAAATATTCCAACTCTTGCATTTCAACGAAAGAAATTCAAAATGAAATTTGAAAAATCAAGAGAATGTAACTGCGACAAGGTAAACCACGACAAAACACAACTGAAATAATCCAACTCTTGCATTTCAACGAAAGAAATTCAAAATGAACTTTGAAAAATCAAGAATATGTAACTGTGACAAGGTAAACCCCAACAAAACACTACTGAAATATTCCAACTCCTGTATTTCAAAGAAAGAAATTCAAAATGAACTTTGAAAAATTAAGAGAATATAACTGTGACAAGGTAAATCATGACAAAACACTAAATGAAATATTCCAACTCTTGCATTTCAACGAAAGAAATCGAAAATGAACTTTGAAAAATCAAGATAATGTAACTGTGAAATGTTAAACCATGACAAAACACTACTGAAATAATCCAACTCTTGCATTTCAACGAAAGAAATTCAGAATGAACTTTGAAAAATTAAGAGAATGTAACTGTGACAAGGTAAAACATGACAAAACACTACTGAAATATTCCAACTCTTGCATTGCAACGAAAGAAATCCAAAATGAACTTTGAAAAATCAAGAGAATGTAACTGTGACATGTTAAACTACGACAAAACACTTGAAATAATCCAACTCATGCATTTAAATGAAACAAATTCGAAATAAACTTTGAAAAATCAAGAAAATGTAACTGTGACAAGGTAAAACACGACAAAACACTACTGAAATATTCCAACTCATTCATTTCAAGGAAAAAAATCAAAATGAACTTTGAAAAATCAAGATAATGTAACTGTGACAAGGTAAAGCACAACAAAACACTACTTAAATATTCCAACTCTTGCATTTCAAATAAAAAAATTCAAAATGAACTTTGAAAAATTAAGAGAATGTAACTGTGACAAAGGTAAACCACAATAAAACACTACTGAAATATTCCAACTCATGAATTTAAACAAAATAAATTCAAATGAACTTTTAAAAATTAAGAGAATATAACTGTGACAAAGGTAAATCATGTCAAAACACTACTGAAATATTCCAACTCTTGCATTTCAACGAAATAAATTCAAAATGAAATTTTAAAAATCATGTGAATGTAACTGTGACAAGGTAAACCACGACAAAACACTACTGAAATATTCCAACTCTTTCATTTCAACGAAAGAAATCCAAAATGAACTTTGAAAAATTAAGAGAATGTAACTGTGAGGAGGTAAACTACAACAAAACACTACTGAAATATTCCAACTCTTGCATTTCAACGATAGAAATTCAAAATGAACTTTGAAAAATAAAGAGAATGTAACTGTGACAAGGTAAACCACAACAAAACTCTACTGAAATATTCCAGCTCTTGCATTTCAAAGAAAGAAATTCAAAATGAACATTGAAAAATTAAGAGAGTGTAACTGTGACAAAGGTAAACCACACCAAAACACTACTGAAATATTCCAACTCATGCAGTGCAACAAAAGAAATTCAAATGAACTTTGAAAAATTAAGAGAATATAACTGTGAAAAAGGTAAATCATGTCCAAACACTACTGAAATATTCCAACTCTTCCATTTCAACGAAAGAAATTCAAAATGAACTTTGAAAAATAAAGAGAATGTAACTGCGACAACGTAAACCACGACAAAACACTACTGAAATATTCCAACTCATTCACTTCAATTAAAAAAATCAAAATGAACTTAGAAAAATAAATAGAATGTAACTGTGACAAGGTAAACCACGACAAAACACTACAGAAATATTCCAACTCTTGCATTTCAACGAAAGAAATTCAAAATGAACTTTTGAAAAATCAAGAAAATGTAACTGTGACAAGGTAAACCACAACAAAACACTACTGAAATATTCCAACTCATGCATTTCAACGAAAGAAATACAAAAATAACATTGAAAAATTAAGAGAATGTAACTGCGACAAGGTAAACCACGAAAAATCACTACTTAAATATTCCAACTCTTGAATTTCAATGAAAAAAATAAAAATGAACTTTAAAAAATCAAGAGAATGTAACTGTGACAAGGTAAACCACGACAAAACACTACTGAAATATTCCAACTCTTGCATTTCAACAAAAGAAATTCAAAATGAACTTTTGAAAAATCAAGAAAATGTAACTGTGACAAGGTAAACCACAACAAAACACTAATGAAATATTCCAACTCATGCATTTCAATGATAGAAATTCAAAATGAACTTTGAAAAATTAAGAGAATATAACTGTGACAAGGTAAATCATGACAAAACACTAATGAAATATTCCAACTCTTGCATTTCAACGAAAGAAATCGAAAATGAACTTTAAAAAAACAAGAGAATGTAACTGTGAAATGGTAAATCATGACAAAACACTTCTGAAATAATCCAACTTTTGCATTTCAATGAAAGAAATTCAAAAGAACTTTGAAAAATCAAGAGAATGTAATTGTGTCAAGGTAAACTACGACAAAACACTATTGAAATAATCCAACTCATGCATTTCAATGAAAAAATTCGAAATGAACTTTGAAAAATCAAGAGAATGTAACTGTGACAAGGTAAACCACTACAAAACACTACTGAAATATTCCAACTCATTCACTTCAATGAAAAAATTCAGAATGAACTTTAAAAAATCAAGAAAATGCAACTGTGACAAGGTAAACCACAACAAAACGCTACTTAAATATTCCAGCTCTTGCATTTCAAAGACAGAAATTCAAAATGAACTTTGAAAAATTAAGAGAATGTAACTGTGACAAAGGTAAACCACAACAAAACACTACTGAAATATTCAAACTCATGCAGTTCAAACCCCAACAAAACACTACTGAAATATTCCAACTCATGCATTTCAACGAAAGAAATTCAAAATTAACTTTGAAAAATCAAGAGAATGTAACTGTGACAAGGTAAACCACAACAAAAGTCTACTGAAATATTCCAACTCATGCATTTCAACGAAAGAAATTCAAAATGAACTTTGAAAAATTAAGAGAATGTAACTGTGACAAAGGTAAACCACAACAAAACACTACTGAAATATTCCAACTCATGCAGTTCAACGAAAGAAATTCAAAAAGAACTTTGAAAAATTAAGAGAATATAACTGTGAAAAAGGTAAATCATTTCCAAACACTACTGAAATATTCCAACTCTTGCATTTCAACGAAAGAAATTCAAAATGAACATTGAAAAATCAAGAGAATGTAACTGCGACAACGTAAACCACGACAAAACACTACTGAAATATTCCAAGTCATGCGTTTCAATTAAAAAAATAAAAATGACCTTTGAAAAATAGAGAGAATATAACTGTGACAAGGTAAACTACAACAAAAACACTACAGAAATATTTCAACTCTTGCATTTCAACGAAATAAATTCAAAATTAACTTTTGAAAATTCAAGAAAATGTAACTGTGACAAGGTAAACCACAACAAAACACTACTGAAATATTCCAACTCATGCATTTCAACGAAAGAAATTCAAAAAGAACATTGAAAAATTAAGAGAATATAACTGTGACAAGGTAAACCACGACAAAACACTACTGAAATATTCCAACTCATGCATTTCAAATAAAAAAATCAAAATTAACTTTTAAAAATCAAGATAATGTAACTGTTACAAGGTAAAACACAAAAAAACACTACTGAATTATTCCAACTCTTGTATTTCAACAAAAGAAATTCAAAATGAACTTTTGAAAAATCAAGAAAATGTAACTGTGACAAGGTAAACCACAACAAAACACTATTGAAATATTCCAACTCATGCATTTCAACGAAAGAAATTCAAAAAGAACTTTGAAAAATTAAGAGAATATAACTGTGACAAGGTAAATCATGACAAAACACTAATGAAATATTCCAACTCTTGCATTTCAACGAAAGAAATCGAAAATGAACTTTGAAAAATCAAGAGAATGTAACTGTGAAATGGTAAACCATGACAAAACACTTCTGAAATAATCCAACTTTTGCATTTCAATGAAAGAAATTCAAAAGAACTTTGAAAAATCGAGAGAATGTAACTGTGTCAAGGTAAACTACGACAAAACACTATTGAAATAATCCAACTCATGCATTTCAATGAAAAAATTCGAAATGAACTTTGAAAAATCAAGAGAATGTAACTGTGACAAGGTAAACCACGACAAAACACTACTGAAATATTCCAACTCATTCACTTCAATTAAAAAAATCAAAATGAACTTTGAAAAATCAAGAGAATGTAACTGTGACAAGGTAAACCACAACAAAACACTACTGAAATATTCCAACTCTTGCATTTCAACGAAAAAAATTCAAAATGAACTTTGAAAAATTAAGAGAATGTAACTGTGACAAAGGTAAACCACAACAAAACACTACTGAAATATTCCAACTCATGCAGTTCAAACCCCAACAAAACACTACTGAAATATTCCAACTCATGTATTTCAACGAAAGAAATTCAAAATGAACTTTGAAAAATTAAGAGAATGTAACTGTGACAAGGTAAACCACAACAAAAGTCTACTGAAATATTCCAACTAATGCATTTCAACGAAAGAAATTCAAAATGAACTTTGAATAATTAAGAGAATGTAACTGTGACAAAGGTAAACCACAACAAAACACTACTGAAATATTCCAACTCATGCAGTTCAACAAAAGAAATTCAAAATGAACTTTGAAAAATTAAGAGAATATAACTGTGAAAAAGGTAAATCATGTCAAAACACTACTGAAATATTCCAACTCTTGCATTTCAACGAAAGAAATTCAAAATGAACTTTGAAAAATCAAGAGAATGTAACTGCGACAACGTAAACCACGACAAAACACTACTGAAATATTCCAACTCATGCATTTCAATGAAAGAAATTCAAAATGAACTTGGAAAAATTAAGAGAATGCAACTGTGACAAGGTAAACCACGACAAAACACTATTGAAATATTCCAACTCTTGCATTTCCACGAAATAAATTCTAAATGAACTTTGAAAAATTAAGAGAATATAACTGTGACAAGGTAAATCATGACAAAACACTAATGAAATATTCCAACTCTTGCATTTCAACAAAAGTAATCGAAAATGAACTTTGAAAATTCAAGAAAACGTAACTGTTAAATGGTAAACCATGACAAAACACCACTGAAATAATTCAACTCTTGCATTTCAACGAAAGAAATTCAAAATGAACTTTGAAAAATTAAGAGAATGTAACTGCGACAAGGTAAACCATGACAAAACACTACTGAAATATTCCAACTATTGCATTTCAACGAAATAAATCAAAAATGAACTTTGAAAAATCAAGAGAATGTAACTGTGACATGGTAAACTACGACAAAACACTATTGAAATAATCCAACTCATGCATTTCAATGAAAAAAATTTGAAATGAACTTTGAAAAATCAAGAGAATGTAACTGTGACAAGGTAAACCACGACAAAACACTACTGAAATATTCCAACTCATTCATTTCAATGAAAAAAATCAAAATGAACTTTGAAAAATCAAGCGAATGTAACTGTGACAAGGTAAACCACAACAAAACACTACTGAAATATTCCAACTCTTGCATTTCAACGAAAGAAATTCAAAATGAACTTTGAAAAATTAAGAGAATGTAACTGTGACAAAGGTAAACCACAACAAAACACTACTGAAATATTCCAACTCATGCATTTCAACAAAAGAAATTCAAATGAACTTTGAAAAATTAAGAGAATATAACTGTGACAAAGGTAAATCATGTCAAAACACTACTGAAATATTCCAACTCTTGCATTTCAACGAAAGAAATTCAAAATGAAATTTGAAAAATCAAGAGAATGTAACTGCGACAAGGTAAACCACGACAAAACACTACTGAAATAATCCAACTCTTGCATTTCATCGAAAGAAATTCAAAATGAACTTTGAAAAATCAAGAAAATGTAACTGTGACAAGGTAAACCACAACAAAACACAACTGAAATATTCCAACTCATGCATTTCAACGAAAGAAATTGAAAATGAAATTTAAAAAATTAAGAGAATGTAACTGTGACAAAGGTAAACCATGACAAAACACTACTGGTATATTCCAACTCTTGCATTTCAATGAAAGAAATCCAAAATGAACTTTGAAAAATCAAGAAAATGTAACTGTGACATGGTAAACCATGACAAAACACTGATGTTGGGAGGGGGGTCAAAAAATGGGGGTTGGGGCCCTTTCGTGTCGCAAAATGCGCAAATTAAAAAAAAATTGAAAAAGGGAGGGAGGAAGGGAGGGGCTCGGGGGGGCTTTGGGGTCCCGGGGGGTTTTGGGGACTCAGGGGGCATTAGGGGGCTTGGGGGCCTTTGGGGGCCTGGGGGTTCCTTCGGGGTTGAGGTGGGGGTTCGGGGGCCTTTGGGGTTGGGGTAGGGGGGTTGTTGGGGTAGGGGACCTTCACAACACTGTTCAAAGGGAACTTGTGTATTATAACGACCACAGACTTTCACCATCAAATCATCTTCTAAATCATCTTCTAAAATCATCTCTTAAAATACCTCAAACGGTTCCGCTTAAATCATCTTCTAAAATGCCTCAAACTGTTTCGCCCAAATAATTCCTTTAAATGCCTAAAACGGTTTCGCCCAAATAATCCCTAAACGTGATTTATGCGTGTTCCTTTTGTTTTGGCATCCTTGCGCTGGAAACCCTTTCCTGCGTTAGGGATCCTAGGAAACCCTTTCCTGGGTTAATCTCTTCATCTCTAAGATCAAAACATTCGCCCGGAGACAATTCTCCTGGATGAACACCAACAAATCAATTGACCTTTACATCATCTTTCAGACATTAATAAAAATCGCCTGGAGAAAATTCTCCTGGAAGAATACCAGCAAATCAATTAACCTTTACATCATCTTTCAGACATTAATAAACATCGCCCGGAGACAATTCTCCTGGATGAATACCAAAAAATCAATCGACCTTGACATCATCCGTTAGACATTAATAAACATCGCCCGGAGACAATTCTCCTCGTCTACCACCAACAAATCAAGTAACCTTGACATCATCCGTCAGACATTAATAAACTTCGCCCGGAGACAATTCTACTGGACGAACACCAACAATCAATCAACCTTGACATCATCCGTCAGACATTAATAAACTTCGCCCGGAGACAATTCTCCTGGACGAACAACAACAAATCAATTGAAAGTTACGCAATCAATTTCCCGGCAATCCATTTCCCCTAGGGAGTCTATGTCCATATATGGTGTTCGTACGGAGTAAGACTCAATTGTAGATGGCAGCACATGTGTTCTCGTGGGAGTCATTATGCCCTCCCTACTAACCACAATGTGATTTGTGTCAAATCGCTTTTGTGGTGTTTATGTTTTCTGGAAATTGAAAGTAGGATATTGGGTCTCTTATGTTATACTGTTGCAGGAAAAGTAGGACATGGAAAATGTTAAAGGTCGAGTTTTAGTGAAATATAGAATGACTAGTTTCTAATGACCTATATTCAAAGAATCTCGGGAAGTATTAGTAAGATCCCTCCCCCCTCCATCACAGAAGCGGTTGCCCCCCCCCCTACACAAGATGCTGCCTACGCCCAAGTGTGTCATCAGTAAATTCCAACTGAGACCACACACAGTAACGGAAACCTTTTTTTTTAAACTTGTTTGCAAAACGAAACAGTCTTAAGAATTAAAAACTTCTTAATAGATCAATAATTAAAAACGAATTACAAGAAAAAAACTTTCGTCCAAACGCAAACCAGAGCAAGCCGTCCCAACTAGACCCTGGCGCCACGCCGGCGTATTGACCAAACGCCACCAACGAGAGGCCCGGTCGACTGCCACCGAATCGTCACAACGCCACCGGCACGCCGCACGTGTCCGCCGCCGGCAGAGGCGGCGGTGTTCGATTGACTTTGAATTAATTTTGCGGCACTTCTTTATTGCGTCAACCGCAAAGTCGGATCTTTTCTTTTATCGTCGGAGATTTCACCGAAAATCTATTGGTCACCCCGAAAAAAATTTGGTTACCCGAATCCTCGAAAATCACCCAATCACGGTGCCATCTTTAGTGATTTATCACTAGTGACTATCCCTGCCAAATATTACTTTGCATACCATACTTCTTCACTGCTCTATTGTTCGTTAATTTTCCTCTCTTGTGTTACTTTTCATATAAACCAGAGAGATATAATTGCAATATACGCGGTTCTTCATATGCTGACAAAAATATCATCTTTATGAAATTAAATTAAAAATAACAAGTTTTTTAACTGAAAGTAAGGAGCGACATTAAAACTTAAAACGAACAGCAATTATTCCGTATATGAAAGGGGCTGTACCCTTTTCAACGCCTCGCTCTTTACGCTAAAGTTTTTTATTGTTTTAAAAAGTAGATTGGTAAAAAAGAGTCAAACTTTAGCGTAAAGAACGAGGCATTGAGGAGGGGACAGCCCCTTTTATATACGGAGTAATTGCTGTTCGTTTTAAGTTTTAACGTCGTTCCTTACTTTCAGTTAAAAAACCTGTTTTTTTTATTTCATGCACGGCTAACCGTGCATGAAAAATTAAAACACAATTTGCATATTTGTTTTGGCAGATTTATGCCGTATATTAAGGGTCGCACCTCCTCAATATCCTGATCTTTGCGCTAAAGCTGTTAGCACTTTTAAAATAGATTCCTATTCTTGTTAAACAGCCGCTAAGTTTCAATTTTAGTAAACATTCAAATTTTAGCATAAAGAATAAGGCATCGAAGAAGGGGCAACCCTTTATATATGGCATAATTTTTGTTCGTTTTTCAAATAATACCGCTGAATCTGGCTTACCCTCTATGAAATATACCACTCCCTCTCACGGAACTCCTCCGTTTCAATTTAGTCCAACGTAAAATGCACCCCCGCCCCCGTCAAATTCCCTCCAGACAGTTCCTTCCTCGCTGAGAATCCCCCCCCCCCTCTCTGTAAAATTGCTTGTGGACGATTCACCCTGAAAAATTCTCCTTAGCATTTTTTCCTTGGAATAAGACTTTAATCTATAATCGGATTCTTGGTCACTCCGGAAATACCCCCTTCCGTGGAAACTATTTCCCAGAAAACAAAATGTGCGGAAAAAATCCCCCGGATAATTCCCCCGGAATGTCTCCATATAAGAAATTTGGCAAAGAGAATGTAAGACAATTAAAAGAAATTTCGTATAGTAATTGCGTCAAAACCCCCCAGTGTAACATTTCCCCTAGAATATTCACCCATCAGAAGTTTTCCTCCCAAAAGAAGAATCTCCCCTTAGAAATCTACCCAAAGCAACCCCCCCCCAGACAAAAAATTGCTGTATGCTTCCCAAAAACAAAAACTATATTTAAACAATGGACAAATTTCACAACTTACAGCCCTTCCCCCAGAGACTGTGGCGGGTTATTTTACACCTAAAGACATAGTTATTAGGTTTTTCGACTATGCTCAATAAAATGGCTAATCTCAAAATTTCGATCCGGTGACATTGGGAAAAAAATGAGCGTGGGAGGTGGCCTAGTTGCCCTCCAATTTTTTTGGTCACTTGAAAAGGGCACTAGAACTTTTGATTTCCGTTCGAACGAGTCCTCTCGAGATATTTTAGGACCTCTGGGTCGATACGATCACCCCTGGGAAGAAAAAAAAACAAAGAAATAAAAACGCATCCGTGATCCTTCTTCTGGCAGAAACAAAAGTTACCAAATTCCACATTTTTACATATAGTAGCTTTAAATCTCTACAATAGGGTTATTTGATACACTGAATCTGATGATGTGATTTTCACTAAGATTATATGACTTTTTGGGGGTGTTCTTCCCCTTTTTCGAAAATTAGGCAAATATTTTCACGCTCGTAACTTTTGATGGGTAACACTAAACTCGATGTAACTTATAATTTTGAAATCATATAAAAATTTGATCCGATTTGTGTGCGCTCCTTTTTAATTAGATTTCTTGGATCTTACTGAATGCCACGGCGAATCTATTATCTATTATTTCAACTATTATGCAAGGGTTACTTCTCTTGATGAATAACGAAGAAGACCAGCGTTCAGCCAGTTCAAGTTCAAGTTCAATCATTTTATTATTAACATATACATGTATATAATTGACATAGGCCCATGGGGAGACAAGCTCAAAAAACTAGGCCTAGACAAAGATACAATAACAAATTACACTACAATACAAAGATAATTACGACGGCAAAGATACAATAATACAACAATAATATGAAAGTAGCAGCTAGCCCAGGATCCAAATATAAATATAAATATATATAAAAAAAAACAATATTATTAAATATAAATTCATACTAAAAGATAGCCGAGAGGCCCACATTCACCTAGAACAACAATCCAAACAAATAACTTAGTCATATTAAAAAGACACTTAATTAAAAGTAATCCTGAACTAAATGAAATTTAAGATTCCTTTTTATTAAATGGATAGAAGAAAATTTATTAATAAAATCCTTGTGAGCATCCCAGCACCGGGCTATTGACACAAACGGGGCGAATTTAGATCTCTCAGTACTATACTTGTCAATGTAGATACTCTTTTTTTGTCGCGTATTATAACGATGTAAATCTTGTGATTGGGAGAACAAACTTTGATTGAGGTAATTTGGCGGTAATTTCTTAATGTCATAATTAAATTTGAAAATAATTGCTCCAAAAGTAAATTGTTGAGAAACTGTAAGTATATCTAGATAAGTATATAAAGATGCTGCAGAAGACTTATTTGGAAGTGAAATAGGCAATGAAATAAAAAGTTTGAGGGTTCTTACTGCTTTATTTTGTAAAATCTGTATTAGTTTAATAAGGCTTTTAAATGTAGATAAATATACTAGAGAACAATAATTAATATTAGACTGAATCAGAGCAAAATAAATGCTTCGTAAAGCAGAGTAGGGCAAATAATGCTTCAATCTCCGCATTAAACCAACATACCTTGAAATCTTTAAGCCTATATTTTGAATGTGTGTTTTAAAAGATAATCTTTCATCAATCATAAGTCCAAGGTACTTTATCACATTCACTCGAGATATTGATAATAGATACTTTGAAGAAGTAACTCGGGTAATACGAGGGCATATATTTGACTTCCTGCCGTAAATTATGAAATTAGTTTTTGATAAATTCAAAGCAATAAAATTTGAAGAAAACCAATCAAGAACATTAGAAAATACAGTATCAAGTTTTGCCTCCAACTCCTCGTCATTCCTCTCAGAAATTGAAACTGCCGTATCATCAGCAAAATGTGTGCTGAAACATGGGATTGCCAAAGCGCGGTAAAAATCATTTATATAAACTAGAAAAAGCAGAGGACCTAGAACAGAGCCCTGAGGCACCCCAACCATCGAGGACTGAGGAACAGGCGAAGAGAGAAAATTACCTCCATCTATTCGTTGCCTTCTCTTATCAAGATAAGATTTAATTAGATCCAACGCCGATCCGCGCACACCACAATTATCCAATTTACGAAAAAGAATACAATGGGATATTGTATTGAATGCTTTTTTAAAATCCAAGTATATTGTTGCTGGAATTTCGCCTCTATCTAAGCATTCATGGATATATTGGATGAGAGCAATGATAGCGTGCTCAGTATTGTGTCCAGACCTAAAACCAAACTGGGAATTTGTGAAAAAATTAAACGATTTAAGAAAGTCATAAATCCTCTCATAAATTGCCTTCTCAAATATTTTAGAAAATGCTGACAAAATAGAAATAGGGCGGTAATTTGATGGGTTTTTAGGAGAGTCACCTTTGTGAAGCGGAATTATCCTCGCTTCTTTAAAACCAGACGGGAAAACTCCATGCTGAAATGAAAGATTAATTATATGATGTAATGGCAAAATTACTGCAGACAATATTTCTTTAACAATTATAGAGCTACACCTGTCAATTCCCGCTGAATTACCTGGATTTAGATCACACACTATTTTTGTTATTTCAGACCCAGAAATAGGCGCAAGAAAAATTGAATTACTTTGAGGAGATGGAAGGTATGAAGAAAAATGTTTATTACTAGGTGAATCAAACTGGTTCATTACCGATGAAACAATTTTCTCTCCTATACTAGCGAGATAAGAATTTAAAATATCAGCCACTTTCTCCAATTTTATAGTAGTTGAACTATCTTCTAAACTAATAACTTCAATAAACTTAGAATTCCTTCGTTTTTTTTATAATAGAATTAATTAAAAACCATTTTCTGCGAGCAGAATTTTGAGCTTATTCGTAAGACTTTAGCCTATGTTATATCTCCGTTTTGACAATCGTATCGGCGCGAGTAATTTATTTTTGAAGATTTAAAAAATTTTAAGATTTTGATCAGTTGGATTCTTTAACTGCTTTTTAAATAATTGCTTTTTTTTTATTAACTGATATCAAAATTCCAGACGTAATCCACGGCCTTATAGGAAATTTTGATCTACAAATTTTCTTCGTAACAAATGGACAACTAGAATCAAGGCAGTAATTGAAATTTCTTAGGAAAGTATCAGTTGCCGCATCTGTATCCTCCGTGGATATTACATCCTGCCAATCCAATAGACCAAGGCTTTCATTCAGGTGCTTTAATGTAATTTTATTTATTAACCATACTTGACGTTCCTTACTTACCTGCGGTATTTTATAAGTAAAAGCTAAATCTGAAACCAGCAGGAAATGATCCGATATATCACTTAAAACAGCAAAATTTGCTTTAATTGGTAAGGATATAAAAATATTATCAATGAGAGAAGCAGAACTAGGTAAAATTTTTGTAGGTATCAGGCAAGTAGGAAGCAGATATGCAGAGAAGCAAGAAGACAATAAATCAACAGAAGCTTTATTTGAAGCTTCTAGAAGGTCAATGTTGAAATCTCCGGAGATGATAACATCTTTATTTTGAAAATGAGGTTGGTGCAAAAAATCATGGAGTTTATAGAGAAAAGACTTGACTGGAGAAGAAGGAGGTCGGTATACTACGCAAAAAACTCTATCATTTTTTCCAAGACTAATTTCAGTTACCATTACTTCAAAAAGCATTTCCTCATGAGAACCTTCTAGGTTTACAAGGCGTCGAAAAGAGATACCATCTTTAACTAATACTGCCAAACCATCTTGGCGCCTTGTCAGTTGGTTTTTCATAAATAATAATGGTAATAAGCTTACCTAAGCTATGGATGTCAGGTATTATGTTATCTTGGAACGATAATTTCGACAGGACCTGTGCCTGTCATCATCAGGTTCAAATTCAAGACTCTTGCCAGAATATAAAATCACTAAATAAAATAAAACTAAAATCACTGAACAACACTAATAATAAGTCGAACCTGGAATTATTGTTGTAATATGGCCCGGATTATGGTAGAGGCATTGATGGCCGCTATCCTAGTAGATCTCAAAAAGTTTGGGTCTATAGAAGTAGGGTGGAGTTTTTTGCGAGTTCTTAGCCTATGGGTAATGGGTTCCCAAATTTCACTGATGCGGAACTCTCCATTGTCTTTATTAATGGCTGGTTTGTTTTTAGCAATTTCGAGAGGTTCTCTGATTTTCTGCTTTAAGAGTTGTGGAACAATAGCAATAAGTTGAGCCTGGTCAAAATCAACTGAGTGAGAAGGGTTTTCAAAAATATGATGAGCCAGTGCAGAAAAAGTATCTTCCTCCTTAAGCTTTGTCTTTTTAAGGCAGGCATCAATGGAATCAGTATGTTCTTTTAATCAGTGATGTAGAGATCTGATGGTACGACCTATATAGGTATCACGACAACTGCAAGGACTCTCATACACTCCTGGTCGATCTGAAGTGATCTTATCTTTGACTTTGTTTAAGAAGGAGGACACGGTCATTCCAGAAGAAAAAAACACCTTAAAGCCTAGCTTAGTGAGTTTGGAGCTTAAATTGTCAGTAATCCCCTTAATATAAGGTAATGACAAAAAGGGTTTATCTTCTTCAGTCTTAGGGGAGCTCTTGGTTTTTGTGCTAATCTTTCTCCTGGAGATAACCTTATCAATGAATTGTTGGGGGTAGCCATTGCCCATAAGAACATCTCTTATATGATCAAGTTCAGCCTTCAGCTCCAAATCAGACGAACACACTACAAACGCTCTATCAACCAGCGAATAGACTACATAATTTTTAATTATTGGGTGGTTATAAGAGTCATATCTCAGATGTCTATCACTATGACTTGGCTTTCTGTATACCCTCAAGTCAAACCTAGTTTCCCGTTTGGTAATGAGAACATCTAAGAAGGGTAAACTGTGGTTATTTTCAAGTTCAATGGTGAACTTTATATCTGGATCCTGTTGGTTAAAAGTATTGAGAAAGGGTCTTAATTTGTCTTCTGTTCCATTCCAAATTATTAAGCAATCATCTACATATCTCATGTAGAGTTGGAGATCCTTGAAGTCCTGTTTGAAGATATTATTTTTGATATATTGTAGAAACACCTCACTAAGAACTGGTGCCAAGGCTGATCCCATTGGTATGCCCCACTTCTGTTTGTAGGTTTGATGCCTGAAAGTGAAGTAAGCATTATTCAGACATAAAGACGTGAGAATAATGATGTCTGTGGTATCTGAGATATGACTCTTATAACCACCCAATAATTAAAAATTCTGTAGTCTATTCGCTGGTTGATAGAGCGTTTGTAGTGTGTTCCTCTGATTTGGAGCTGAAGGCTGAACTTGATCATAAAAAAGATGTTCTTATGGGCAATGGCTACCCCCAACAATTCATTGATAAGGTTATCTCCAGGAGAAAGATTAGCACAAAAACCAAGAGCTCCCCTAAGACTGAAGAAGATAAACCCTTTTTGTCATTACCTTATATTAAGGGGATTACTGACAATTTAAGCTCCAGACTCACTAAGCTAGGCTTTAAGGTGTTTTTTCCTTCTGGAATGACCGTGTCCTCCTTCTTAAACAAAGGCAAAGATAAGATCACTTCAGATCCACCAGGAGTATATGAGATTCCTTGCAGTTGTGGCGATACCTATATAGGTCGTACCATGAGATCTCTACATCACCGATTAAAAGAACATGCTGATTCCATTGATGCCTGCCTTAAAAAGACAAAGCTTAAGGAGGAAGATACTTTTTCTGCACTGGCCCATCATATTTTTGAAAACCCTTCTCACTCAGGTGATTTTGACCAGGCTCAACTTATTGCTATTGTTCCACAACTCTTAAAGCAGAAAATCAGAGAAGCTCTCGAAATCGCTAAAAACAAACCAGCCATTAATAAAGACAATGGAGAGTTCCGCATCAGTGAAATTTGGGAACCCATTACCCATAGGCTAAGAACTCGCAAAAAACTCCACCCTGCTTCTATAGAACCAACCTTTTTCAGATCTACAAGGATAGCGGCCATCAATGCCTCTACCAAAATCCGGGCCATATTACAACAATAATTCCAGGTTCGACTTATTATTAGTATTGTTCAGTGATTTTAGTTTTATTTTATTTAGTGATTTTATATTCTGGCAAGAGTCTTGAATTTGAACCTGATGATGACAGGCACAGGTCCTGTCGAAATTATCGTTCCAAGATAACACAATACCTGACATCCATAGCTTAGGTATGCTTATTACCATTATTATGTATAAGAGTCGGGTTGGCCTCAGAGAATATATCAGTCGGTTTTTGAAAGTAAATTGATATCCAGGAAAAGCAATATGAGGAGCCGTGTCTATGAGAAAAGTCTCACAGAATTCAACGACATGACAAGATAGCTTATGAACTACATCGACAAGATCATCCTGTGAACTAAAAAAATCTCTACAATTTAAAAATCCTGTTCTCACAACCCCGGTACTGGGAAGATCAGAAACCTCGGAAGGTAATTTATATCTACATTATGGAAAATTAATTAGCCCACCATCATTTATCTCATTTCCAAAAAAATTATCATGGCTCTAGAAAATGGAAAAGTCAAAAGGGTTAGACTCTAGGTCTCTCAGTCTATACCCAATACAATTATCATCCAATGTAAATAATCAGAATTATGATCAGGACTATCAGAAACTTACGCAAAATGCACACCGTCTGAGTCTTAACGTAGCAAAAACAACTGAACCATCGAGAACTCGAAAATAAATATGAAAGAAAAAGAAACTGCTTGAAAATAAATAGAAAGAAGTGAAAGAAACTGAACTTATTCATTGTAACATGAAATGCGGATACAGAAAAAATTATTGTACTAAATTAATTACTGTATATATAAACACACAAAAGAGACATAAAATATAAGTATAATAGTCTAAATATAGACAAAAAACATCAAAATAGATGAAAATAACATACACACACAAACCAGATACATACTAAAATAAAAATAAGTCTTAAGAGGTACAAAAAACCACACAAGAAATAAAAATAATAGATCCGATTAACAGATAAACATTATATAGAGTAGTAAAAATAATATTACCAATCGACTGTCATTATTAATCACCGTAACTAGTCAATCTTAACCCACTATGAAGACGGAGACTTTTTACACTCGAGCCATAATTTACTCCCTTTTTGTTTAATACGTGTAAGATGAACCGAACCCGAATCACGCATGTCCTTTCCCTTAGACAGTAACTCATTCTGCAGAAAATGTAGCTTTGGTGGGAGATCTGTGCAAATGCAGATTCTACTACCCTTCAACTTATTCACCTCACTAAGAATCGCCTGAATGCTATGATTTGTGTCTAGCAATATAAAAACAGGGGCCAGTAGAACACTAGTTTTCCTACTAGTGATGTTTGAACTGATATTTCTGGTAAGGCAAAAACACTTGGTAAGAGAAATGTCCTCGGTAACTTGCAATTTGTCAGAAAGAAGAGACTTTTACGTTGCTAGTCACTGATTGATTATGCTTTTCAGTAGACAGACCATGAACAATCAAATTCAACTTTCTTTCTCTCACTTCGATGTCCAGAAGCCTACTCTCCAAACCGTTATTCCGCAATTTTTCTTGCTCTAGATCATTTCGAAGCTTTTCAGATTCCTCCCGTAGATTCGCATTTTCAGCTGATATTTGCCTAACTTCATCTTGAAGAGAAATTATTGAGACAGAAAAACTTTTCTGCTCTGCTAATATTTTATCCAGCAACGCCTGAATCCGTTTCATTCCTTCATCAAATTTGGCTTGAGTGACAGCCATAATGAGTGCTATAATCCGCATGTAAAAGTCTACACTTGCATCAAATTACGCAATGGCAAAGTCCAAAACAATATCAAATTTAATCCTTTTAACTTGAAAAAGTAATCCGATTATAGAAGTTCACTCTTCAATAGCTAGATACTGACTGATCGGTGACTTGATACAGTGACTTGCGAAGTTTTTAATTCATAAGCAGGCCCGACTCTTTAGTAAATTCAAGCTGGGATTTGAGAAAAACTGATAAAAACAATAATGTTTGCGGTCAACATTGATCGTTCCGGCGGCGCACCACCGAAAACTCACCGGTGGTGGTGCGAAAAAATCATCGCGGCTTGCCAGCGGCATGCCGCAGCTGCAATATTTGGCCCCGCCGCCACCGGTCTTCCCTTATTGGCGCGGCGCTAGGGTCTAGTCCCATCTCCAAATCTGCCACCAAGCTAGAGGAGGGGGCGCGCCCCCCCCCCCCCCCCTGGATCCACCCCTGGCCCCATCAGATGTTTATATTACCGCCAATTCATAAAAACCTTATATGCCCTCAGAAAATAAATTACAACCCTATCCCCAGAGCGCTGAGGGGTTGTGTCATCCCTAGAGACATTATTATATGTTCTTTGGGCTATTTTGAAGAAAATATTGTTATCTCATAATTTCAATCAGATGTGCTTGGTGAAACAATACGACGTGTGTGTGTGTCTGGGGGGGTAGCCACCCTCCGATCACTTTGACTTTTAAAAATAGTACTAGATCGTCTGATTTCCAATCCAATGAGCCCCCTCCGAAGTTTACATGACCACGCTTTCTATAAAAACCTTATATTCCCCAGGGCATAACGTAAAACCCTTGCCCTGAGGGCTGGGGAGATTTTTTATCCTTAGACATAATTTCCGGACATTTTCAAATACGTCGAACAAAATGGCTATCTCAAAATTTTGCTTGGAAGTGTTTGGGGAAATGATGGGCGTGGGGAAGAAGGGGGGACGTTTGCCCTCTGATCACTTTCAACTATTAAAAAAGGCACTAGTCCTCTCAATTTCCAATCAAATGATCCTTTTTGAAGCTTCTACTACAAAACTTTCAATAAAAAAATTTATGTGCCCCAAGGGCATAACTTACGACCACTTGTCCTGAGGGCTATGGGGTTGGGGTATCCTCAAAGACACAATTTCCAGACCTTTCAACTTTGTTGAACTAAATGGCTATATCAAACTCTGATTAGAAATGTTTGTGGAAACGATGGGCGTGGGGGGGGGTTGATTCTTCCTCCAATTACTTTCGACTATCAAAAAGGACAATAGCCCTCTCAGTTTCCAATCGATTTATCCCTTTTTGAAGTTTTTACGACAACACTTTCTATAAGAAACCTTAGATGCCCCCAGGGTATAACTTAGAACTTTAGCCCTGAGGGATGTTGGGGGAGGGGCTGTCATACAAAAAGACATAGTTTCCTAACCCTTCAACTACGTTCAATAAAATGGCTATCTCAAAGTGTTGATCGGAAGTGTTTGGAAAATGATGGGCATGGGGGGGGGCATTTGCCCTCCAATCGCTTTTGACTATTATTAAGGGCACTAGCCCTCTGAACTCCCAATTGAATGAGCCCTTTTTGAAGTTTCTACGACAAAACTTTCTATAAGAACCTCATATGCCTTCAGGGCATAACTTACAATCTTTGCCCTGGGGGCTGTGGGAAATTTGTCATCCTCAAATAAATAATTTTCGGACCGTTTAACTACGTTGAACAGTGGCTTTCTCAAAATTTCGATTGGATGTGTTCGGGGAAATGGTGGGCGTAAGATTGGGGTTAGTTACCCTCCAATCTCTTTCGACTATTAATAAGGGCACTAGACCTTTCAATTTCCAGTCGAATGAGCCCCTTTTTGAAGTTTCTACGACAACGCTTTCTATAAAAACCTTATATGCCCCCAGGGCCTAACTTACAACACTCGCCCTGAGAGCTTTGGCGGGGATTGTCATTCCCAAAGACCTAATTTCCAGAACTTTCAACTACGTTGAACAAAATAACTATCTCAAAATTTTGTTTGCATATGTTTGGGGAAATGGTGGGCATGAGAGGGGGCTAGTTGCCCTCCAATAACTTTAGACTATAAAAAGGGCACTAGCCTTTTTCAATTTCCAACCATATGAGCCTTTTTTGTAGTTTCTACGACAACGCCTTCTATAAAATCCTTATATGCCCCCAGGCATATAAGGAGTTTGTCATCTTCAAAGACATAATTTCCTGACCTTTCAACTACGTTGAACAAAATTGGTATCTCAAAACTTTTATTGGATGTGTTTTGGGAAATGGTGGCTTGACAGTGGGGTTAGGTGCCCTCCAATCACTTTCGACTATTAATTTCCAATCGAATGAGCTCTTTTTCAAGTTTCTACGACAACACTTTCTATAAAAACCTTATATGCCCCCAGGGCATAGCTTACAACCCTTGCCCGGAGTGCTGTGGGGGGGGATGGTGTCACCCTCAAAGACCTAATTTCCAGAACTTTCAACAACGTTGAACGTTATAGCTATCTCTAAATTTTGATTGGATGTGTTTGGAGAAAATGGTTGGCATGAGAGGGGCTAAGTTACACTCCAATTACTTTTGATTATAAAAACAGCACTAGCCTATTTCAATTTCCAATCGAACGAGCCGTTTTTGAAGTTTCTGCGACAACGCTTTCTATAAGAACCTTATTACCTCAGGGCATAACTTACAACCCTTGCCCTGAGGGTGGTGGGGGTATACCATCCTCTAAGACCTAATTTCCAGAACTTTCAACTACGTTGAAAAAAATGGATATCTCAAAATTTTGATTTGATGTGTCTCAGGAAAATAGTGGGTGAGAGAGGGGGGTTAGTTGCCCTCCAATCACTTTTATCACTCCAATCACGATTATTAAAAAGGACACTACCCCTTTCAATTTCCAATCGAATGAGCCCTTTTTGAAGTTTCTATGGCAAAGCTTTCTATAAATACCTTATATGACACCAGGGTATAACTTACAACCCTTGCTCTGAGGGCTGTGAGGGGGTTGTCATCCTAAAAGAAATAATTTCCGGACCTTTCAGCTACGTTGAACAAAATATATATCTCAAATGTTGATTGGATGTGTTAGGGGAAATGGTGGGTGTGTTTGGGGGAATGATGGGCGTGGGGGGCTAGTTGCCGTCCAATCACTGTCGACTATTAAAAGTGGCACTAGCCCTTTCAATTTCCAATCAAATGAGCCGTTTTTGAAGTTTCTGTGACAACGCTTCCTATAAACACCTTATATGCCCTCAGGGCGTAACTTACAACCCTTGCTCTGAGGGTTGTGAGGGGATTGTCATCCTCAAAGAACTATTTTCCAGATCTTTCAACTACTTTTAACAAAATGGCTAAATTGTGATTGGATGTGTTTGAGGAAATGATGGGCGTGGGAGGGGGGTTAGTTGTCCTGCAATCACCTTTGACTATTAATTTCCAATTGAGCCCTTTTTGAAGTTTTTAGACAACGCTTTCTATAAAAACCTTTTATGCCCCCAGGGCATAACCTACAACCCTTGCCCTGAGGCCTGTGGGGGGAGTGTCATCCTCAAAGACATGATTTCCAAACCTTTCAGCTACATTGAATAATATGGCTGTCTCAAAATTTTGTTTGGATTTTTTTCTGGAAAGGGTGGGCGTGGGATGGGTGTTTATTGCCCTCCAATCACTGTCGACTATTAAAAAGGGCACAAGCCCTTCTAATTTTCAATCGAATGAGCCCTTTTCGAAGTTTCTACGACAACTTTTTCGATACGAAGTGCCCTGGTCTAAAAGACAAATAATGCATTATGCCAACATCGTTCTTTACTTAGGCAGCGCTATTGCCCTGCCTCTGAAAATGCAAATTATTTTCTGGTCTTGAGAAGGCATGGGGGTTGTCAGCCCTACTCATGTTAATTTTAGCTCGTTTTGAGTTTTACTCGTTGTATATTGTAATATATGTTCGGTTTGGGTTTCACTTTTTGTAATGGTGATTTGCGGTAGTTTTACGCTTTGAAGGTTATTTGACTTTATTTCTGCTCATTTTTGGTTTAATGGATTTCTTTACTTTTTTTTTTTTTGAAAAACTATTTTGGGAAAAAGTTTTTTAAATCAATTGCACGAAAAGAGACATATTTATATTTGTCGAAGATATTATTGAATTATCTGAAAGTTAAAAATTTTTCTGAGTCTCTAAAGTCGGAAATACCCTATACCAAAGAAAAAAAGACTATTGAAAGAAAGTGGTAATTGATATGAGTCTTAATCAGTTTTGATACAAGCTACTAGGTTTTATGCTCAGCTTGACCATCAAGAGATGCATGACTTCTCTCTCCCATTGATATCGATCATCTGTTTCAGAAAAATATCTCTGGCGTTTTTCAGGGGGCATCAGGCTTGTCTTTGTATTCTTATACCTCACCCTGAACCTCCTTGAATTTTTTTTTCAGTCAATTGGAATTTTCTTTTCAAGGAGCGGGAGGGGGGGGGATGAAATAGGCCTACAGTAGCAGTCACATACAGTCCAATTCCTTTAGTCTTTGCTAAAGTATGTGTAAGTAAATTATATGTTTATTACACTTATCTAAGTCGACCCGAATATCCCTACACCTTATTTAAATTTTTCAATGCCTTGAGCTGCAATGGTGCAACAATACTGAGGTTTTCTCAAGATATTGACAACACTGAACAAACAAGTGAAACATTTCTATTGTTTTCCCATACGTGCCATTACATAATGTGGGGTATTAAAAAAAAAGTTTGCAGACCGCGCGTAAACGCGCTTTGGCTTAGAATAGCCTTAGTCATTATAAGCTAAACCATTAATTTATTTTCCATTTAAAAAATCACATTTTTTTCTAAACAGTTTTCTATATTTTATTGTACATTAAGCGTTTTTTTTTCAGCCTAATATTGTACAATCCCCACATACAAATCCCTAATTTAGGTCTTGTTAACCTGTCCACATTCATTTTCCTCAAGTTTAGCTTACTGACTTTAAATAATTGAATATACTCACGATATTTGATCCCGGTATACCTGGGAATTATCGATTCAGTTTATTATTAGGGAATTTTAAGAGGAACGGCCAGCATCGCAGGCGGAATGATTTGTTAGCGTGAGAAATTTCTGATTATATTCGATTCAAAGAGGGAACTTGCAGGGGTTTTGGTCCTTAAAGTATTGTTAATCATGGTGAAATTTCGTAATTATTTTTCCTGCGGGATTTGGAAAGGATATACAATGGATGATTGATATTAAGAAAAACTTATACTCCTAGTTGTCCAAATTACCTCGCTTGTACAGGATTATTGTCTTCAACCCGCTGCACCTAGATCCAGCGGTTAAAAAGTAATTTTTTTAGGATTGCATATTTTTTCATATTTGTTCCACCATTGATTTCTGATTTACAAAATCTTTCCTAAAGAAGTGACGTAATTGCACCAAAACTCTGAAGGGGGGAGGCAATGTTGGAGCCAATTTTCGCAAATAAAATGAAAATGATAGTGAACATTAAAAAACCAACCGCATATTACCAAAAAAGGTAAAGATATACTAAAGAAAACTAACCCGTTTCTGTTGATGCTTGAATTATGCAGGCTTAGCTTAATTTTGATAAGATTTTTGGACAAAATAAATTTTAGCAAGGGGGAGGGTATGGGAAGAAGGCTAAACTGATGTCTAGGAGTACGCACCAAAAATATACACAAAACATAGAAATATATAATAATAGTTTCCTTTGCCCATTCTCTGCAGATCTCTTTGTATCCCATCAAAAGAAGAGAGAGGGAACAGGCTTTGAGGTACTGCAAGGTTAGTTTGCTTAGTAATCACCAACAGGTTTTGAACCGCCCCCTATTTATCCTAAAAAACTAATGCATTAATTTTGCAACGGTGGCAAACTAATAATTAAGCAGAAGTCATCTGCATCTAGGTCACTTCTTAAGTGTTGAATAGTACCCAGGTTGGCACACAGGCTATTCCATAAGTAGAAGTGACCCTAGTACTCCGAACAGCACACCAAATATGGGCATAGAACACGGACAGCACACCAAATATGGGCATAGAATACTTTTTTGCACCCCAAATATGGGCATAGAGTCATTAGGGAGAACACGTGGTTAATGGGGTCAATGACCTTTTTTTCCAATGTGTCAACAACAACAACATCGACCTTGACATTCGCTGAGAGCGTGCACTTACAACAACAACAACATCGACCTTGGAACACCTGTGATGTCGACCTCAATTCACCTATCGTGAATCAATAATTCCCCTTAGAAACAACAAATTAATTCCCCTTTCTTGACAGATCAATCAACCAATGACATCATCTGTCAGACTTTAAAAATTTTCGCCTAGAAACATTTCTCCAGGAATAGATCCAAGTCATTAATGTCTTTGCCTCGGGAACAACTCTTTTGGTCGAACTCCAAAAGATATTAATAACCAAAGGCCATGGAAACAGTTCTCCAAGAAACATCTTAGCGATGAATTGTTTTAGCGCGGGAATCAGGTTTCTTATTAATTTGAAATGCTTTAGCGCAGAGATGCCAAAAACAAAGGAATACGCTGAATTTACGTTTAGGGATTATTTGGGCGAAACCATTTTAGACAGGTTATGGAATTATTTCGGCGAAACAGATAGAGACATTTTAAAAGAAGATTTTGGAAGAGATTTTAGAAGAGAATTTAATAGTGAAACTCTGTGGTCGTTATAATACACAAGTTTCATTTGAACAGTGTTGTGAGGTCCTCTAACCCAACCCCAAAGGGTTCCAATCCTCCTACCCCAACCCCGAAGGAAGCCCCCGGTCCTCAAAGGCCCCCCAAGCTCCCAAAGGGCCACTGGCGCCCCCAAAGGCCCACTCAGACTCCCAAAGGCCATCCCCGGGCCCCCCAAAGGCCCATTGAGCTCCCAAAGGACCAACGGGGTCCCAAAGGCCCTCCACCGGTCCCCAAATGCCCCCCAGCCCCCCAACTGCCCCCCAGACCCCCAAAGGCCCTCCCTGTGCCCCAAAGGCCCTCCCTGTGCCCCAAAGGCCCTCCACCGGTCCCCAAATGTCCCCCAGACCCCCAACTGCCCCCCAGACCCCCAAAGGCCATCCCCGGTCCCCAACGATCCCCCCGAGCACCCAACGGACCACCGGCCCTCAAGGGACCCACAGACCCTCAAAGGCTCTCCCCGAGCACCCGTCTTTCGTATGATGTGTGTTGTCTGAAACTTATAAGTTGGGAATGTGTAGTGTGCTACTTCAGGCTGTTCTGAGCTAAGGTTTCCTAGTATTTCCTAGGTGAATGTTGTCTGAAACCAATAGTTTGGGATGAGTAGTTTGCTATTTCAGGCTTTTATGAGCTAGGTTTCTTAGCCTTTCGTTGGTGTGTGTTGAGTGAAACTTATGATTTGGGATATTTAGTTTGCTATTTTTGACTTTTCTGAGTTGGATTTCTTAGTCTTTCATAGGTGTGTGGTGTCTGAAACCTATGATTTGGGATGTGTAGTTTGCTATTTTCTTGCTATTTTCGACTTTTCTGAGCTGGATTTCTTAGCCTTTCATAGGTATGAGTTGTCAGAAAATTATGATTTAGGATGTATAGTTTGCTATTTCAGGCTTTTCTGAGCTAAGGTTTTCTAGTATTTCGTAGGTGAATGTTGTCTGAAACCAATAGTTTGGGATGAGCAGTTTGCTATTTTTGACTTTTCTGAGCTAGGTTTCTTAGTCTTTCGTTGGTGTGTGTTGACTGAAACCGATGATTTGGGATATGTAGTTTGCTATTTTTGGCTTTTCTGAGCTGGATTTCTTTAGTCTTTCATAGGTGTGTGTTGTCTGAAACCTAAGATTTGGGATGGGTTGATTATTACTTTTGACTTTTCTGAGCTGGATTTCTTAGCCTTTCATAGGTGGTTGTTGTCTGAAACCTATAGTTTGGGATGTCTAGTATGCTATTTTTGACTTTTCTGAGCTAGGTTTCTTAGCCGTTCATAGGTGAGTGTTGTCTGAAACCTATGATTTGGGATATGTAATTTGCTATTTCCGACTTTTCATATCCGGATTTGTTAGTCTTTCGTAGGTGTGTGGTGTCTGAAACCTATGATTTGGGATGTGGGGGTTGCTATTTTTTTGACTTTTCCGAGCTGGATTTCTTAGCCTTTCATAGGTGTGTGTTGACTGAAACCTATGATTTGGGATGGTTAATTTGCTATTTTTGACTTTTCTGAGCTAGATTTCTTAGCCTATCATAGGTGTGTCCTTTCAGAAAATTATGATTTGAGAGGTGTAGTTTGCTTTTCGGACTTTTCAGAGCTAGGATTCTCTAGTATTTCGTAGGTGAATGTTGTCTGAAACTTCGAGTTTGGGATGAGTAGTTGGCTATTTCAGACTTTTCTGAGCTAAGGTTTCTTAGTATTTCGTAGGTGTATGCTGTCTGAATCGTATGATTTGGGATATTTATATTACTATTTCTGGCTTTTCTGAGTTGGATTTCTTAGTCTTTCATAGGTGTGTAGTGTCTGAAAACTATGATTTGTGGTGTGTAGTTTTCTATTTTAGACTTTTCTGAGCTAGGTTTCTTAGTCTTTCATAGGTGTTTGATGTCTGAAACCTATGATTTGGGATGTATAGTTTGCTATTTCAGGCTTTTCTGAGCTAAGGTTTGCTAGTATTTCGTAGGTGAATGTTGACTGAAACCTATAGTTTGGGATGAGTAGTTTGCTATTTTTGACTTTTCTGAGCTAGGTTTCTTAGACGTTCATAGGTGTGTGTTGTCTGAAACCGATGATTTGGGATATGTAGGTTGCTATTTTTTGACTTTTCTGAGCTGGATTTCTTAGCCATTCGTAGGTGTGTGTTGACTGAAACCTATGATTTGGGATGGTTAATTTGCTATTTTTGACTTTTCTGAGCTAGATTTCTTAGCCTATCATATGTGTGTCCTTTCAGAAAATTATGATTTGGGAGGTGTAGTTTGCTTTTTGGACTTTTCAGAGCTAGGATTCTTAGTCATTTCCTAGGTGAATGTTGTCTGAAACTTCGAGTTTGGGATGAGTAGTTGGCTATTTCAGACTTTTCTGAGCTAAGGTTTCTTAGTATTTCGTAGGTGAATGCTGTCTGAAACTTATGATTTGGGATATGTAAATTACTATTTCGGGCTTTTCTGAGTTGGATTTCTTAGTCTTTCATAGGTGTGTAGTGTCTGAAACCTATGATTTGGGATGTGTAGTTTGCTATTTTCGACTTTTCTGAGCTAGGTTTCTTAGCCTTTCATAGGTATGTGTTGTTAGAACATTATGATTTGGGATGTGTAGTTTCCTATTTCAGTCTTTTCTGAGCTAAGGTTTTCTAGTATTTCGTAGGTGAATGTTGTCTGAAACCAATAGTTGGGATGAGTAGTTTGCTATTTTTGACTTTTCTGAGCTAGGTTTCTTAGTATTTCGTTGGTGTGTGTTGTCTGAAACCGATGATTTGGGAATATGTAATTTGCTATTTTTGACTTTTCCGAGCTGAATTTCTTAGCCGTTCATAGGTGTGTGTTGTCTGAAACCTATGATTTGGGATGGGTGGATTGCTACTTTTGACTTTTTTGAGCTGGATTTCTTAGCCTTTCATAGGTGTTTGTTGTCTGAAACCTATAGTTTGGGATGACTAGTTTGCTATTTTTGACTTTTCTGAGCTAGGTTTCTTAGCCGTTCATTGGTGAGTGTTGTCTGAAACCTATGATTTGGGATATGTAATTTGCTATTTCTGACTTTTCCTAACCGGATTTCTTAGTCTTTCGTAGGTGTGTCGAGTCTGAAACCTATGAGTTGGGGGTGCGTGGGTTGCTATTTTATTACTTTTCTGAGCAGGATTTCATAGCCATTCGTAGGTGTGTGTTGACTGAAACCTATGATTTGGGATGGTTAATTTGCTATTTTAGACTTTTCTGAGCTAGATTTCTTAGCCGTTCATAGGTGTGTCCTTTCAGAAAATTATGATTTGGGAGGTATAGTTTGCTTTTTGGACTTTTCAGAGCTAGGATTCTTAGTCACTCATAGGTGTTTGTTGTCTGAAACTTCGAGTTTGGGATGAGTAGTTGGCTATTTCAGACTTTTCTGAGCTAAGGTTTCTTAGTATTTCGTAGGTGAATCTGTCTGAAACTTATGATTTGGGATATAGTATTTCGTAGGTGAATGCTGTCTGAAACTTATGATTTTGGATATGTAAATTACTATTTCGGGCTTTTCTGAGTTGGATTTCTTAGTCTTTCATAGGTTTGTGATGTCTGAAACCTATGATTTGGGATGTGTAGTTTGCTATTTTCGACTTTTCTGAGCTAGGTTTCTTAGACTTTCATTGGTATGTGTTGTCTGAAAAATATGATTTGGGATGTGTAGTTTGCTATTTCAGGCTTTTCTGAGCTAAGGTTTTCTAGTATTTCGTAGGTGAATGTTGTCTGAAACCAATAGTTTGGGATGAGTAGTTTGCTATTTTTGACTTTTCTGAGCTAGGTTTATTAGTCTTTCGTTGGTGTGTGTTGACTGAAACCTATGATTTGGGATATGTAGTTTGCTATTTTTGACTTTTCTGAGCTGGATTTATTAGACTTTCATAGGTGTGTGTTGACTGAAACCTATGATTGGGATGAGTGGTTTGCTATTTTTGTCTTTTCTGAGCTAGATTTCTTAGCCGTTCATAGGTGTGTGTTGTCTGAAACTTATGAGTTGGGATGTGTAGTTTGCTATTTGAACTTTTCAGAGCTCTGTTTCTTAGTCCGTCATAGGCGTTTGTTGTCTGAAACTTCTAGTTTGGGATGAGTAGTTTCGCTATTTCAGGCGTTTCTGAGCTAAGGTTTCTTAGTCTGTCATAGGTGAATGATGTCTGAAACCTATGATTTGGGATATGTAAATTACTATTTCGGGCTTTTCTGAGTGGGATTTCTTAGTCTTTCATAGGTGTGTGTTGTCTGAAACCTATGATTTGGGATGGGTGGATTGCTACTTTTGACTTTTCTGAGCTGAATTTCTTAGCCTTTCATAGGTGTTTGTTGTCTGAAACCTATAGTTTGGGATGACTAGTTTGCTATTTTTGACTTTTCTGAGCTAGGTTTCTTAGCCGTTCATAGGTGAGTGTTGTCTGAAACCTATGATTTGTGATATGTAAATTACTATTTCGGGCTTTTCTTAGGTTGATTTCTTAGTCTTTCTTTGGTGTGTGTTGTCTGAAACCTATGATTTGTGATGGTTTGATTGCTAATTTTGACTTTTCTGAGCTGGATTTCTTAGCCTTTCATAGGTGTTTGTTGTCTGAAACCTATTGTTTGGGATGACTAGTTTGCTATTTTTGACTTTTCTGAGCTAGATTTCTTAGCCTTTCATAGGTGTGTCCTTTCAGAAAATTATGACTTGGGATATGTAAATTTCTATTTCGGGCTTTTCTGAGTTGGATTTCTTAGTCTTTCATAGGTATGTGTTGTCTGAAACCTATGATTTGGGATGTGTGGGTTGCTATTTTTTTACTTGTCCGAGCTGGATTTCTTAGCCGTTCATAGGTGAGTGCTGTCTGAAACTTATGATTTGGGATGGTTAATTTGCTATTTCCGGCTTTTATTAGCTAGGTTTCATAGCCTTTCATAGGTGTATGTTGTCAGAAAATTACGATTTGTGATGTGTAATTTGATATTTGAACTTTTCAGAGCTAGGATTCTTAGTCAATAATAGGTGTTTGTTGTCTGAAACCAATAGTTTGGGATGACTAGTTTGATATTTCAGAATTTTCTGAGCTAGATTTCTTAGCCGCTCATAGGAGTGTGTTGTCTGAAACTTATGTTTTGGGATATGTAAATTATGTTTTCGGGCTTTTCTGAGTTGGATACTTCTAAATTTTTCAACACATTAAAACTTACACACACACACGACAAGACTTACACACACAAAATCATATACACCCAAAAAATTACACACACACACACACAAAAACTTAAAACCGCACGGAAAAAAATACATCCACATGCAAAAACGTACATGACCACACAACCAAAAATACAAACACACACTGACAAACCCACAAAAACATACACACAGGCACAAAAACTTACACACACACACAAAAACTTACACACACACACTAAAACTTACGCAAACACACACACACACACACATACACACAAAAAACTTACACGTGCACACTAAAACTTACATGCACATAAAAACTTACATGCACACAAAAACTTACACACACGCACAAAATCTTACACGCACACACAAAAACTTACACACACACACTAAAACTACACACACACACGAAAACTTACACACACACACACACACAAACTTACACACACACACATGAAAACTTACACACACACACACTAAAACATACACACACACCCCAAAACAAACACACAAAAAAACTATAACACACAAACACACACAAAAAATAACACATGCACACTAAAACTTACATGCACACAAAAAATTACATGCACACAAAAACTTACACACACACACACACACACACACACACACACACACACACACACACACACACGAAAACTTACACACACACTCCAAAACAAACACACACACAAAAACTTACACACACACACACACTCACAAAAAAACATACACAGTCTCACTAAAACTTAATTTCACACAAAAAATTACTTTCACACACAAAATTACACACACACACACACACACACACACACAAAACTAAAAAACAAAAACACAAACGAACACTTACACACACACACAGACACACACACACAAACACACACACACACACACACACACACACAAAAAACTTACACATGAACACAACAAAAAACTCACACACACACGCACAAAAACTACAAACACACACACACACACAAAACTCACACACACACACACTAAAACTTACACACACACGCAAAATATGAAACACACAAAAACTTAAACACACACAAACACACACACAAAAACACAAACACAAAAACACAAACAAAAAAAACTAACAAAAAAAAAAAA